>NC_034590.1:134597248-134610550 GCF_900095145.1 Mus pahari | reverse complement strand
CCTCCCTCCCTCCCTCCCTTCCTTCCTTCCCTCATTCTTCCCTTTCTTTCCCCTTCTCTATCCCTCTCTCTTGTATTCAACAAAACTAGGTCTTAGTTCCTATATAAAGGGAATTTAAATCACCTTTATTACACCATGGCCTTTGTATGATATTCAAATCACCCTTCTCTGGCGGTGAAGGATAGCACAGATAATCTGAAGTATTAGTATGTTTAATTGAAACAGGAGAAACTACTATTTAAAACACCCGGAGCCACAGATTGAGCAGACAGCTACTAAAATAGCAGATTATATCTTACAGAAGTGCAGACAGACTTGAGCCACTAGTTTAATAGGAAAGCATGAATAGAGTCAATGGATTTATGCACGAAACTGCTTCATAGAATCGGTTTGGCTTATATCAGTTCAAACTTCTGGTGGGCGCAGAGTAGCGATTCTTTGCCACATTGCTTCTAGATTGTTCTCTAGATATGAAGTAATTTGAGATCTTTGGAGTAGCTGGGAAACATCTCTCATCATTCCTGCTGTTGGTTGCAAAGAGCAGCTGGACTTAGAGAAGAGACGGCATTCTGTTTGCCTGATGGTAGCTTGATAATTGTGAAATGTATTCTTGGGTTTGTAAGCATCATTTGCATTTAATTTAAAGACACATCACTAAATACTATATTTAAGATCCAGAACTGTGTTTCTAACTCATGAGCATGTCTGTGTCCATATACTATTTATATCATATTATGACTACAGGTTGGAACTTTCACAGAATAATATATATGTATGTTTATATATTAGACACATATATACACAATCTATATGTGCGGAAAGAGACACTTATTACTGATCATTAAATTCTTTAATTTTGAAAATCAAATGTCCTAAAATATTCTTAGTATTTTTAACCTAGATTTCAAATCCCCTGAGTGACTACTTGGCCTAGATTAGAAACACTTATGGTCACATGGGACCATAGGAAAAAATTGTGTCCAGACTTTAACTTCTCTCCCTTTCCCTCATTTCCAGCTCATCTCACCCATGGACATAAACTGTCCACACAGTTGGTTCCTTTGAAGGTGGGGAGGCTATTTCCTCCTTCCCTTCTACTGAGGGCCAGCCAGACACTCGCCTTGTCAGAGAGATGAGTCTTCATTTCCTGTTTTTACTTTTTTTTTTTTTTCCAGAAAAAAACTTTGTCTCTGCCTTCATCTTACTAGTGGCCTCCTCTTGAGTAAAAAGGTGAGGCTGTTTCTAAGCCAGCTCAGGGCTGTTCTGGGTGAGCTTTAAAGTCATTTCTTCCCGTTCCTAATCAGTCCTCACAGAACCTTCTTCTTGCTCTATTATTTCTGCTGCCCTTAAAGGACTGTTCTTCATGAATAGCCCTTCCCCCCAATGTTCTCACCACCCTTTTCTTTCTTACTAATCTCCATTGTTCTCGAGGTATACTCACAGCTAAGAAGCTTTAAAAGGGGAAGAAAGTACCCCAAGGATACACTGCCTGTCTTCAAATAAGACTTGTGATGTGAGCAAATGCAAGAGGCAGCTCAAGGACAGCAGCCTTGCTCAGTGTAATTCTATGGAGAAACTAATCCGAGAGACCTTGGTCATCTATACTCAAAGAACCACAACCCCCAAATCCCCTTGAAAAATCAGGCAGGGAGGGGACAGGGAAAGTGGGTAAGGGACTTTTTTCAAGGCTTAGGTTGTCTGGCGTGGGGGACTCAAAGCCCAGACAGATGATCAGAAAGCCCCACATTCTAGCTGGACACAGACTAGGATGAGCTAAGGAAACGGTATCATACTTATCATTTTAGAAATGCTCAAGATAATTTATTGGACACGAGAGTCAAAAGCTTACCAAAGAATATGTTGAACATGTGGGACCCTAACCATCTGAGATTGGGTCCCAGAAAAATTTAAGCCAAGGCAAATTAAGCAAAAGGGAGAATGCGTGAGGGAAATGGATTTTTCTTCTGAAGGCACAGATGCTACTGTGGCTTGGAATGGGCCGGACTCTAGAGAGCTGGGTTCTCACTCAGGAAAGCCCTGAGAGAGTTGGGTAAGCAACCAGCACAGGGTCTGCTTCCTTGGATTTCAAGAGCTACAGACTTTGCCCACAAATGGAGGCACTCCTTCATTGTGGTTGTGCGGAGATGGAAGAAAGGTCTGTGGTAGCAAGGGGGAATGCTGATTTTGTTTTTGTTCTTGTATCTTTTATTCATTCTCAACAAAGGTCCAGCAGGTCAATATAGTCCAGTTATAAGCAGTTCCTAGAGCCTGTGACATTTTGAAGAAAATATCAAAAGTTGCTAACCGTTCACTAAGGGTCAGTTCTAGTGAGACTTCCTCTGGGATGATGGCCTTGTCGGGTACTTCTGATTCTCAGTTGAGAGCTAGTGCAGGGCTTTCCCTGAGGCCCTGATATTCAGAGGAGGAACTTATTTCCTTGTCTAAAACCAGAAACATGCTAGGCAAGGCCAGTACTAACCTGGATCCGGGGCCCTGGGAGAACCGAGGTTTCTAATTCTGGGAAAACCCCCGCCTTAACCCTCCTCAAAGACCTTCAGTGATCAGCCAAGGCTGCACTTGAAATAGCCTGCCTTCCCTTTGGGTAACATTGCTTGATTAGCTTCTTGCTGACTTTGTCCGACTGTGGGACAGTTTTCTCCTGACTCTGTCTCATTTTTTCCCCTCTGCAGACTGTATATAAGATGCTGTACTTAATAAAATTGCTTGGCATATGATATAGCCTGTGCGCCATCTCCTGATTCTACCTTTTCTGACCCTGCGCTCCTCCCTCTTAGGAACCACTGCCACAGAAGACTGGCCTGCTGATCCAGGCCATTTCTTGAAGTACGTCCCTGGGTTCTGGTGTATTGCTGCAGCACTCCTATGAGGTGGTGAAGGTCTACAATTTCTGTTTTGTTCTTTGGAGTTAAAGGTTCCGAAGCCAAGCTACCCTTAAAAGAGACTGTTTGCGGTCAAGGAGCAAGCCCATGTTAAGGTCAAATATAACCTTGCCATGTTCAGTTTTAAATTGGAATATTGTACAAGAATAATAAAAGAATTGTAATTCTAGTTTGGACAGTTTTGTGAAGAGTAAATGAATTTGGGTGTGTAGAAAGCCTGTGTAACAACGCTGTATATCTCATCATTGGTAAGCCTCAGACAGTGCTGTTTTTCCTTGATAAAGGATTAGTGGTGGTGTTAGCATGTTACCAATCATTGAAAACAGTCATTACTTCCTTCCCCTCTGTTCTCCTCCCGAAACTGAAAAACTCACTTGTATATGCCAGCTTTATAAAGAATCCAATGAATAGGTAGGCATAAAATTTACTTTTGAAAAATTAAGTTTTAGGAGAATGGGATGTATAGAGGATTCACCTTTTCTCAGGTATTCTCAATACATAGATACATACATGCATATATATATATGTGCGTGTGCATGTGTGTGTGTGTGTGTGTGTGTGTGTGTATGTGTGTGTGTGAAGGCAGATAGGATGTTGCCAGGAGCCAGCAGGAATGTACTTATTGTGGTAAGGTATTATGGGAACTGATTCCCCAACAGTAAGGGACATTTGGAAGGATACAGGTAATGGCATAAATCCACATCCACACTGGCATGGGGGAAAGTCTAGAATCTGCTACAGAAAAGCATTACATTCAACGAGAGCATCTAAAACCATGGCGACTGGAGGAAGGACCAGAGCGGCACTGTCAGCAGAGCTGTCCAAGCTACAAAGCAGATGCACATACACCACTCTGCGATGGAGGGGGCCGGCAGGGACGTGGAGACAGGGCAGCTCATGCAGAACAGATATAGTCTATCACAGGAAGCACTCAGGACAGGGCCTCCGACCTGTGGTCTAGAGGATTCTTACCTTTTTGACATCCCTGACCAAGTGGTACAATGTATTTGAGGGCCCATGTCTCTGAAAACGATAAAGAACAATCAAACAGTTTTGCTAGTCAGGGGAGCCAGGTGATGAGGCAAGAGGATGCTGGAAGGAAGGGTTCTGACCGGTGGAGGGTAGCTCTGTCTGCTGGACCTTGTTCTACGTGCTCAGTTGCATATGTTACTTCGAAACCAGGAGTGATTGAACTTTGGATCACAAGTTCTCCGAGAAGATATGTCTGAAGGTCTAGGTTCAAACTTAGTAAGGCTGATTGTCACCTAGTTGATATCTAGGCCAACTGGTGTGGAAAGAACTAATTTTACTGCAGAAGAAAGCAGAGGGGCTTTGACTCACTGTTCTAGAAACTTAATTTTCTTTCGTGTCGTTTTCCAAGTTGTCATTGCAAACTTGTCTCAAAAAAGCATTGGCCAGCTTTTTCTGCAAAAGGCCAGAAATGAAATAGTGAACGCCCGTGGACCATGCAGTCTTTATCCAATCTGTTTGGTGGTTATTATTGTATGAAGGAATCTATAGACATAAACAAGTGATCTTGGCTATGTTTCAATAAAACTTTATTCACAGTAACAGAAATTAAATTCCATATAATATTTTTAGGAGAGGGTTTTACTGTGTAACCCCAGCTGGCCTCAGAAATCATAACTCTCCCACCTTCTAAATTCTGGGATTACATGCAGCTGCCACTATACCCAGCCAGATTTCATAAATTTTAGTATGCCATAGAATATTGCATTCCTTTGGTTGTTTCAGACATTAAATATAGAGGAGAGTTATCCATAGCTCCCAGACTGTGCAGAAATGGTGGGTTGGCTTTATATTTCTGTGACAGTTCCCTGGCATAGAACTTGAGGAAAGCTCATAAGCTGGTTGTGGAAAAAGAAGTCAGGGAAAGGTTTGCGTGTAAATAAAGTAAACGCCTACAAATAAATGAAATGACTTGTTATTCCCTAGTCTTTCAGGTGTAGGGATGTGAAGTACAGAATACCCAATGGAATTTGAATGTCACATGGGCAATGATAACCCATGCAATGTTGGGAATATATAGTCATCCCTCTGTACTTCCAATGTCTGCATCCGTGGAGTCCACCAACTGGATTAAATGTGTTTGGTTTATGTGTAGGATTGTGTCTGTATTGAATATGTGCAGGTACTTTTCTTATCATTATTTCTTAGAAGATACAGCCTAGTAACTATTTATATGGTGTTTATCTTACATACGGCATTGTATGTGTGAGTGCCAAGTCCCTGGTTTAGCTGCTTCATTATTTAGCTCCTTGGAAGAGGTTACTTTTAAAAAAAATAGGACAACATGTGCTGGTTTTGTGAATATCAATGTCACTTAGATGATGAATTTGAACATCTGAAGTCTTTTCCCCCCTGTGGTAATGCATCCTGCAAAGATATGAAGGATAACCATTTCTATGGTAACAATCACTGTTTATCTGAACCCCAAATTTTGCTGGTGTCCTGTAGCTATTGACTAAATCTGGCAACCTGATTGGAGGATCTAAAACAGTGGTAATGCTCTGGGGCTGAGGCTCCTGGCCCCAAACTTGGGTATAGTCATCACAGAGCTTACTTTGACTTGATTTTCTCCTCTCTAGAATGTGGATAATAATATTGCTTCATCTGCTAGGTCTATTTGAGAGTTCAATAATGCAATAATTCCTCTTAAAGCTGTTAAAATAGTGCTTAGCATTCAATGTGTGCTAGATATCATCATTATTACTGTTGGCATTTACTGTCTCATATTCTTCTCAACACTGCACTACAGGTGACCCCCACCTGTTGATGGGAGCACCGCAGGTGACTATCACCTGTTGATGGGAGCCCTGCAGGTGGCCACCACATGTTTGTTGATGGGAGCCCTGCAGGTGACCACCACCTGTTGATGGGAGCACTGCAGGTGACCACCAACTGTTGATGGGAGCCCTGCAGGTGACCACCACCTGTTGATGGGAGCACTGCAGGTGACTATCACTTGTTGATGGGAGCCCTGCAGGTGGCCACCACCTGTTTGTTGATGGGAGTCCTGCAGGTGACCACCACCTGTTGATGGGAGCATTGCAGGTGACTATCACCTGTTGATGGGAGCCCTGCAGGTGGCCACCACCTGTTTGTTGATGGGAGCCCTGAAGGTGACCACCACCTATTGATGGGAGCCCTGCAGGTGACCACCACCTGTTGATGGGAGCCCTGAAGGTGACCACCACCTGTTGATGGGAGCTCTGAAGGTGACCACCACCTGTTGATGGGAACACTGCAGGTGACCACCACCTGTTGATGGGAGCACTGCAGGTGACCACCACCTGTTGATGGGAGCCCTGCAGGTGACTATCACCTGTTGATGAGAGTGATGAGACCTTGGCTTGAGGTCTGGGAACAGGCTTCTTTCTTTCCTTCTTTTCCAGGCTTTGGAATGGCCCTTTGCACCTCCATAATTCCCTAACTGATTCCTAAGTCATGATGCCCATTATTCATTACTGTAAATCTCAGTGTGTTGAGGCAAGACAAGCTTGCAGGGGAAGCAGAAATCTGGATCTATTCTGCCAGCCGACTTACTTCCTGCAGTGGCGTTAAGATGAAGCTAGCTGCTATTACCTCCCATCTGCCTTTAGTTGGGGCCAGTCCATAGCTCTATTCCATCACACTCAGGGTTCTGGGACAGACAATGTGGCCAGTGAATCAAAAGGAACCTCCGAAAAGAGGCTTAAGTTTGTTTCTGAGTTCTTTCTGTCGTTGATGTTATTCAGAGATGTAGGACCTTTAATCAACTACTTCTTAGTCTCTGAGTATGCTTTACACATTTGTGACTACAAAATTCATGTTGCATTTCCTATGAGTACAGCAGTGGGGGAGATGAGGCTGTTAGGTGACTTGGTTACAAGGGTACCTTCGGGCTGGGCACGGTGGCACACGCCATTAATCCTAGCACTTGGGAGGCAGAGGCAGGCGATTTCTGAGTTTGAGGCCAGCCTGGTCTACAGAGTGAGTTCTAGGACAGCCAGGACTACAAAGAGAAACCCTGTCTCGAAAAAACAAAAAACAAACAAACAAGGGTACCTTCTTTGTAAGTGGAATTGAGGGCTAGACAGAAGAAGGTTCACATTTCTGTACTTCCAACCTTTCTGTCCTAAGAGGACAGTGTTTGTCCCTCTCGGTGGATACATTCTGGAAAGACAAAGTGACTCTCCCTACGTAGTGATCTTGGACTTCCAGCCTCCAGAACTGTGAGAAAGGAATGTGTGTTCTTTATAAATTACCCAGCCTCAGGTATTCTGTTGTAGCTGCACAAATAGACTAAGACCACGCCAGTTTTATCAACTGTGAAATGGTAACAAACAAACAAACAAACAAACAAACAAAAAACCCAGCATCAGTTCTTTAAATGCACTTGGCTTTTTTAGTGAATGCCACTGCAAAGAACAGCCACTACCACAAAGTGTTTTTGGAAGACTCCAGGTTATTTTATACTTCCTATCATGGTGTGGGGGTGCAGGGTGTGTGTGTGTGTGTGTGTGTGTGTGTGTGTGTGTGTGTGTGTGCACTTAGTAGCTCTGAGGAAGACACAGAGATACAGGCTACTTAATAAGCGTCACTTGACGGTTGGTGCTAAACCAACCCTCCTTGCACTGTTTGTCTTCATCAGCTCCCTGGGCTCACAGAACGCGTGTGCTCCGAATGACAGAGACCTGCTTGTGGTTTTGAGTTAGCATCTGAGAACAACGCCCTATGGTAATCTCAACACCTTTTGCCTAAGATACTGACAACTGAGCAGTTAGAACAAGTGAGTTCTTGGTGACTTGGTGTCTGTCGTCTATCCAGGCGTAAAGGAGTGCACGTGAGGAATGGAGCATGCATCACAGGAGAGACAGGAAGAGAATCACAGGCATGGGGGTGTGGGGCAGGCAGGAGGAGGGAAACAAACAGAAGAGAAAGAGAAATTGAAAGGCATCTTAGCTTGGCCCTACCGTATTGTACAGTTCCTCTAGTCTGGAGATGGTGAGAAAACGGTGCATGCTTACTCCATTTTCTATGAGTAATTTCACAAAATCCACTCTGTCCAGGACTAGGGCATCCAGCATGGCTTGCTCCAGGGACCCTACCTGTAATTCAAGACATTCACTTAGCCTGCCCACATCAGAGAAGTGCAGTTCCTCGGTGTTCACCCAGAAGGCTTGAAACAGATTGGTGACACCTGCAAGTCTCTAGATATACCAGACAGACCCAGTACTCCGATGCCGGGCGTCACCCCTGGTCCTGGAGGCACAGGTCTTGGGAAACAGAAGTCAAGGACTCCAGATCTAGAAGTTACTTTCTCTCCTAAATCTCTTTCCTCTTCTGGAGCCTCAGGACCCTAGGTCTTCCTCCTGATCGATTCTCCGGCTAACTTTCTGCAGTGCCTGCACAGGTGATGCTAGACACTTTCTTGCCTTTCTTTCCTTCTTTCTTAGGCTCTGAATGAGAGCCCCCCCCCCCAGCTGATTGGAAGATAGGAACCCAGAAAAAAATAGCGGAGGGCCAAACAGGCCTGGACAGGTAGGTGTGTAGGTGTGTAGTAATGGACACTCCGGAGGCAAACTGGTGTCACATGACTGAAGAACAACATATTTTCTGGGTTGGAGCACTGCACTGGCTGTGATTTGTATTCTTATCACGTTCTCTCACTTTTTTTCAACGTCCAGATTCCTTGACAAATATGCCCCCCCCGGATTAGACATCCTTGAACTCTATAAGGACAGGTGCTCAGTGGCGGCCAGAGCTCCTGGGGAGGGAGGGTTCAGAGTCTCACTTCCAAGCTCCTGTTGGGCTTACCCGTGGATGCGTGCGCACATCACCCAGTGGCCAATTTCCCAAGTTATAATTTTTTGACAGCCAAATGACAGGGGAAAAAAAAAAAAGCCACGGGCAGTTATATAAAGCTTTGGTTCACTTGTGCTGGGATAGGTCAGACCTGCGCTCAACCACCAGGACCAGATGGTACCTGTACACGGAGGTCCAGCAGGAACGTGCCGCCATTTGGTGGCAGCAGCTTCTGCCTTCTGCTCGCCTAAAAGACATGCGAATCCTCTCTCTCTCTCTCTCTCTCTCTCTCTCTCTCTCTCTCTCTCTCTCTCTCTCTCTTTGGCTATGTGTCCAAAAATTGCTAAGAGCCAGGGAACCTTTGGTGGTGCACTTAGTAACATCGTCCACTAGGTGGCAGCATGCTCCCAAACAGGAGACTGCTGCCCAGCCACATGCTGTGTGCTATGCAAAGGTAGATTCCTCCATCCCCGCCCCAACCCCGCCCAAATTTCTGAGCCACTTTCAAAGGTTCCGTAAAAACCCTTGTCAAGCGCGTGGTGGCTTTTCAAGGGTAACGACGTATACTCTACCGGCCACTGCTGCCCGTAAATAAAGATCTGGCTGCGAGCGATGTCAACTCTGTTCCAGGCTAAAGCTAAGCTCAGTTGGTCTGGGGCGGATGCATTGGCACCTGTACAAAGTGGGACGAAAAAAAAAAAAAAAAAAAAAGACAAGGGAAACACAGTAGTTAGTTATGCCGCGAAGACCCTTCCGATCACTTCATCGATTCCTCCTCTCCACAACCAAACTAAGGAGCCGTGTGACTCCATTCCATTAATGACATTTGTGTGTGTGTGTGCGCGCGCGTGTGTGTGTGTGTGTGTGTGTGTGTGTGTGTGCGCGCGAGCGCGCGCGCGCGCGCGCAGGGGGACCCTTCTTTGCCACGGTCTGTTTTCCTGTGCACTGTAGATCTATCTATCTATCTATCTATCTATCTATCTATCTATCTATCTATCTATCTATCTATCTATCTACTGTTTATTTTAAAGACAGGATGGGGTACGCATTCCTGGCTTGGCTTCCCTGATGTTGGGATAGCAGGTGAGTGTCACTATGCCCGACATTGATTACACTTCAATACCCTATAGCAACGTGTGACTAGAAGCACATATAACATTTCTGTCCCTACAGAAGGTTCTGCTGTGATAGACGTGCTGTCCATACATGCAGACCCTCAGCTGCCTGTGTGGCTGAGAACAGGTACTGCCTAGAAGGTAGTGGGAATATCTTGCATCCTCTGATGCCCATCTTGTGGCTGGGTGAGACAGGCCTTCAATAAGCCACTGTTCTGCCAGCTAGGAAATGTGAACAATAAAAATTATCCCATTTTATTCAACAGAGATGTCCTAAGACTGAAATGGAATCATATACGTGAGTTCACATGCCAACAGGTTCCCCCCCNCCCCCCCACCCCCATATTTCATCGACACCCTTGGTGTATGGAGGGAGAGACATCACTGCACACCGGTCCATTTTTACTCTACTGAATATCCTACTAGCAGGGGAGAAGGGAAAACAGAAAGCACTCTCGTTTGGCTAAGAGAATTTGAAAAGTGAACATATGTTTTGGCAAACTCTTAGGAATTTCCATGTGTTGTGCTAAGGAATGTCCCAAATGGTCCTAGACATTGGCTTTTGCTATCTGCACTGGGCAGATGAAGACACTCAAGTCCAGGTTGGCTAGAGTGTCAGGGAAAGGGCACACATCTCCTAACAGAATGCACAGAAGCATTTATTATGGTGCAGTGACATTCTAGCCAGAGCCAGCCATTGTGAATTCTGACCATCCCCACAGGCTCCTCACCGGGGAAGGTTAGAATCAATATGAGGGTCCACTTCTTGCTGACCACACTATGAATGTATGCGAAACCCCCCCCCCCCAATGGGGCCACTTGTCAGCATTATCTGGACATCTTTACACTAGGGGTGTGACAGCCCCACACCAATTCCATCACATTGCCAGGCGTCTCTGAAGCCCCCAGATGTTCCCAGTGTGCATCAGGGACAGGAATCTGCCGACACAGATGCCTCTTTTCCTGCGTGACTACCCCAGGACTTTTTCTTCTGGACTCTGCAGATCGATACTAAGAGTGAAGCAGCAAACAGCACTGGGGGTGGGGTGGGGTGGGAGGATGTAAAGCGCTTGCTAAGTAAGCAAGGGACCTTAGCTCAGTCCCCCAAAGGGACATAAAAGCTGGGCATGAGTGTTTTGTGCCTTTAATCCAGTGCTGGGACAGGGGTGACAGAGACCTGGAACAGGGGTGACAGAGACAGAAGGACCCCTGGGGTTTGCTGCCCCCCCCCCCGGTCTAGCTGAATTGATGTGCTCCAGGTTCAGTGTTACACTGTCTCAAAATAAGATAGAGAGGAATAGAGGGTGACACCTGGTGTTACACGTGAATACATATACACATATGTATACACAGTTATATACACATACATGGCCATATACACATATGTATGTACAGCTCTATACATACACATGGGCATATACATATACATACACAGAGAGAGTCAGATATAGAGGAAAGAGGAGAGAGAGAGAGAGAGAGAGAGAGAGAGAGAGAGAGAGAGAGAGAGAGAGAGGAGAGAGAGAGGAGAGAATCTTAGGCAAACAGGTGGACATGGTGGCTCACTCCATTACCCCAGCACTTGAGAGGTTGGGACAGGAATGCTACTGTGAGTTCTAGACTAACCTGGGCTACAGGGTGAGACACTGTCTCAAAAATCAATCAATGAACCAGCCACCAACCAATCAACCGCACACACACTTAACTGAAGTGATTTGTGCAAACAGTGTTCACCAGCGGATTGCTTCAGCACTTCTCAAGCTTGAGCACAGGTGTCTAACCCAGCATGCCCCTGCAGACCCTTGCGGTTCACCTCCACATTCAGGCTCAGGAGTTCCCGGTGGAGCCTGAGGTCTGGCATTTTTTTTTTTCTTTCTTTTTTATGATATAGGAGGTTGGACCCAGGGCTAGGCAAATGCTCCACACTGGGGTACATCTCAGCCCCGAGCCTGTGCATCTCTAACAGGTTTTCAGGAGATGCTGCTGCCCCCCCCCCCCCGGGACAATCCCTGAGTGATAAATTTCTTGAGAGCTTTGGGTTGTGTTTCCTTCATAGGTCTGACTTTGAAGTCTGCAAGTTGATGGTTTTAGTCTAAGCCACATTCTTGGAGTGAATTGATTACTGTTTGAAATAATGTCTATTAACTTGATTCATGCAGAGAATTTTCCATTCAGAAAATCATTTATCAGTGCTGGAGAGATGGCGCAACACTTAAGAGCACTAGCTACTCTACCAGAGGACCGGGGTTCAATTCCCAGCACCCACATGACAGCTCACAGCTGTCTGTCTGTACTCCTGTTCCAGGAGATCTGACCCTCTCACCCAGATTTACATGTAGTCAAATTACCCAATGTACATAAAACAAAGATAAAATAATAAAAAGAAAATCATTTATCATTTCAGATAACAACAGGGATTGCAAACTCATGTCAAGGTAATGGAGATATGAGGAAGCGTATGTGCTAACCTGGAGGAGGAAAAGGGAAGGTTCACAGGAGGTGGCACTTTAAACCATTTCTTATTTCCCCTCTTTTACAAGTCTATTTTTGTATTTTAGTTGACGCAGTAAGTGTATGTTTATGGGCTATTGTGTGACATTTAGACACATGTACACTGTATATATGAATAAGATTAGAATCACTCAGACAGAACATTTGTGTGTGTGTATTGAGAACAAGCAATTCCCGCTAGTATCTGTTTTAGAAAATATAGTCAGTTGTAAACCCTAGTTTTCCTATAGTGCTACAGCACAGTAGATATTACTCCTCTTACCAGACTGTACCCCTGCACACATTAAACTCTACCCCTTCCTTCCCCCACACCACCCATCTCTCTACTTCCATGATATCAATGTTTAGTTTCCAAATCTAAGAGGAACTTGTAGTATTTGCCTTTCTGTGCTAGATTTTTTTTTTTTTTTAAACTTAGCATACTGTCTTCCAGTCTCATCTCTGTAGCTGCAAACGACATGTTTCCCCAGGTTTTGTTTTTTTTTTTTTCCTGCTGAATAGTATTGCATTTTGTATAAATACAGTACATTTTCTTTAACTGTTCATTTGGTGATGGACATCTGAGTTGATTCCATATCCTGAGTATTGTGAATGGTGCTGCAATAAACACACAAGCCCAAACGTCTCTCTGCTGTACTGATTTGGACATGGGATAGCCACATCACACAGTAGGGCCACATCACCAGTAGGTCTGTTTTCTCTAAAAATGTTTTTGTAAGATTTATTTTGTCTTATGTGATGAGTGTTTTCCCTGAATGTTTGTGTATATACCCCATGCATGCCTGAAGCCTATGGAGGTCAGAAGGGGATGTCAGATCACTTAGATCTGAAGCTATAGACGGTTATGAGCCACAAGGGCGCTGAACTGCTGAACTGGCTTTAACATCATCTCAACTCTCCTTCCTTCTTCCTTCCTTCCTTCTTCCTTCCTTCCTTCCTTCCTTCCTTCCTTCCTTCCTTCCTTCCTTCCT
>NC_034590.1:134595015-134597153 GCF_900095145.1 Mus pahari | reverse complement strand
AGAGAGAGAGAGAGAGAGAGAGAGAGAGAGAGAGAGAGAGAGAGAGAGAGAGAGACTTTGCTTCTTTCGCTGGTCCTCTGGTTGTTGCTTACATGCGGTGATGGTTTAGCCATCCCTGTCATCATTTATGTGTCACAGGCTTGTACACTACCCAAGTCAATAGCAGCACAGGCCTGAGCAAGAGTCCACAGAGAAGGGAGTGATTGAGGTCAAGAGGAGCTACCGGCCTGAATGTAATTAGGAAAGTGTCAAATAAAAACATGAAGCCAATGAATTTTGGCTTTTCAAAAATTGAAAATACATCACTCATGAACCATCCTGGATGACATTTTGGATCAGTACAAGTGATAAACCACGGAGCTTGCTCAGGACCGTGACAGTTCGGCATCAAAATTCCTTTATTCAGGGAAACGCCTCCGTCCTGAGTAAGATTGGTCGGTAGCTCACACTGCCCTTAATTGGCTGTGCACTGGAATTTCCTGCACAAGTTTAATACAGTCTTGCCTCAGATGCATCCTTAGAGATGCTGGCCAACCTGGTCCTAGGCACTGCATGCTCTAAAAGCTCTCTATGTGATGGAGATGGAAAGCAATATCGTGTAGATAACACACATCCATTAGTTGGTTCACTTTTCCCTTATGCGTTTTCTTATCTAAACAGACTGATTTTATGCATAAGCACTTGGTAGACACTATGTCAGAATGGACACCAGGTCGAGAAAGATCAAATCCTTTATCTTCAGAACTTATAGTCTGGAGAGGAGAAAGCTCTAGTGTACTAGACCAGCCGTGCGATGTACCTGCCCAGCGTGTATTTATTGGATATATTTGTTCCCAGGCACTGTTTGGGTATTACCCAGCATCGTGATCATCAAACCCACGGTCACCCTCTTAACTGAGGTTACAGTGTCCCAATCATGGTGGGTCAGTACTCAGAAAACAAGCAAACCAGTCCACAATGGACTTCCAGAGTGACTATCTGTGCTCCTGAGGAGCAGCGCCACCCTCCCAGTGTATTTGTGGCCTGTATCTCTACAAACAAATAATGGCGTCAGCACTGCGCTGACTTCCTAATAGTGAGGGTTGGGAAAGGTCTTGTGGAACTGAACTAGGCCTGGATTCAATATGTATCCTGACTTGAGCTCAGGGCACATACCCATACACCCTGCTTCCGGGGCTGATGGGTGTGGGGTCTTAGTACCTTTGCAAGCCTGGATACAGGGTCATGATGATAGAAACAAGGACAGTGGAAAGGTATGAGGGTGAGTAGGGAGGAGGAGTGTAAAATCATTCAGAAGGAGGAAGGGCCAACTACACTGTCATAATATGGGCACCAGTACCCGTATTAATTGCCATCATAGTGGTTTGATTATTATCTCTCTGAAGGAGGCTGGTCAAGTTGGAAGTACACAAATTATGATCACATGGAACTTCAAGGGATGAGCTACCAGACATTTCAGTAGAGAAATAATGCGTGCAGGGATTTGGCTCCCTCCATCTCCTGCTGTATTTAAGAGCTCAGAGCTGTGCAGTGTGTAAAAGGCGCGTCATGTCTTAGTCTCTTTGCATTAAAAGACAATGCCATAAAAGTGGCAGCTTACAAAGAATATAAATTAGTTTTTGACAGCGTGGAGGCCTGAAAATCCAAGATCCAAAGGCTGCCAGGTTTGATGTTTGGTGAAGGCCCACAGTGCTTGCCCTGTATTCCAGTACGGGAATAATCAAAGTGTGGACATAGCCCCACAGCACACGATGCAGTGACTCTGGCGGCTGAGATATCCTAAGGGAACTCCACACGCAATTTTTTTTTCCAGTGAAAGGAGAAATCACTTGGTTTTAAAAGAACAAGAAAAAAATTTATGGGGTAAAGTTGTAGGATTGAACAAGCATTCTCTGTGACAATGTTAAGGAAAGCTTGTGTTACAGCCACAGTGTGCACTCTTTGCTTCTTTAATGTCTTCACATACTTACATAGGCATCTCACATCACAACAGGGATGAGCACAGGGCAGGAAGGTACATTTCCGTATATGTACAGGCTTATAGTCATTGTGCACATGTGACGATGGTGGTGATGATGATGGTGGTGGTGGTGATGGTGATGATGATGGTGGTGGTGGTGGTGGTGGTGGTGGTGGTG
>NC_034590.1:134584821-134594432 GCF_900095145.1 Mus pahari | reverse complement strand
TGGTGGTGGTGGTGGTGGTGGTGGTGGTGGTGGTGGTGTGTGTGCCTGTTGTCTGTGAATGTGGGCATACAAGTACAGGACAGAGGTTAGCCCTCAGTCTCCACCTTCTACCTTGTTTGAGACAGGTCTCTCTTTCTCCACTAAATACCCCAAGCTGGCACCTGCATTTCCAGGCTTCTGGAATTACAGCTGTGCAGGCTAGCACATCTGGCTTTCCAAGAGCTCAGAGGGCTTGAGGTTAAATCCTCATGTCTGCACTAGCAGGTTCTTTCCCCAGTCATCTTCCTAACCCCAGGCAAACTATTTTGAGACCACATCCATAAAAACTGAATCACAGAATATTGCTATAAGTATTCAGCTTATTAATTATTGTGCATAGTATACTTTACATTGGGTATGTATGTATGTATGTATGTATGTAAAAAAACACACTATATATGGGTTCAGTTCTGTCTATGGTTTCAGGCATGTGCTGGAGGGTCTGAAATGAAGGGCAGCTTCCGTATTCAAAGTTCATCTCTTTTTTTTTTTCTTCTCAGAAACATTCTATAAAGACTATGATTCTTTTGTTAATGCATTTCGCTCTTTTGTTATTTCCCTTAGACTATCTCTGTGTGCAGTCTATGCTAATCTGCTTTTATTATTTATCATTTAATGAGTTGGGGTTATAATGGGCCCAGGGTAGCATTCCAAGCTAGTTATTATTCACAATTGGACGGCTTTCTCCTAAGCCACGATAAAATCGAGCTCTCTCCTGCAAGCTTGGCTTATCCACGTAATCCTGCGCATAGTCCGCCTCCTTTCTTTCTATGCTCATAGTTGGGTTCAGGAGGAACGCACCGCTGCTGTATCATACTTGTTCTTGCACATGCTGCTGCAGACAAAAGAGATAATGTTGCATCCTGGGGTGCTCCTCATATCTAGGAGTAAGTTTTTGGGGGCGTATTCTAGAGGAACACTGCTGTTGGATTTTCTCTCATACTCTGCCCTGTTCTCCAACATGGCTCCTGCATACACAGGTATTTTGGAGTATATTTCTTAGTTAGTTTCACCAAGATGTAATTGCTTGGTTTTCTTCCTGCCCATTGGTTAGCTAATTTTGGAGACTTTTTAGGAGAGGGAGGGGAGAATGATGACTTTATATGGTCACTTGTGTGCTGGAAGTCAGAAGGCTATATAGATGAGGGAGTTTCTTTATTTTTCCCAATTTTTATTAGGTATTTACTTCATTTACATTTTAAATGCTATCACCAAAGTCCTCTATACCCCTCCCGCTCCCCTACCCACCCACTCCCCCTTCTTGGCCCTGGTGTTCCCCTGTACTGGGGCTTATAAAGTTTGCAAGACCAAGGGGCCTCTCTTCCCAATGATCTGCTTGTGGACGTTGTACATCGTGGTGCGCACTAGGCTCCGCACCACGATGTACAACGTCCACAAGCAGTGACTAGAACATCTTCTGCTACATATGCAGCTAGAGACACGAGCTTTGGGGGTGCTGGTTAGTTCATATTGTTGCTCCACCTATAGGGTTGCAGACCTCTTCAGCTCCTTGGGTACTTTCTCTAGCTCCTCTATTGGGGGCCCTGTGTTCCATCTGATAGCTGACTGTGATCATCCACTTCTGTGTTTGCCAGGCACTGGCATAGCCTCACAAGAGACAGCTATATCAGGGTCCTTTCAGCAAAATCTTGCTGGTGTATGCAATAGTGTCTGNGTTTGGTGGCTGATTATGGNATNGACCCCTGGGTGGGGCAGTTTTTGGATGGTCCATTCTTTGGTCTCAGCTCCAAACTTTGTCTCTGTAACTCCTTCCATGGGAGTTTTGTTCCCAATTCAAAGAAGGGGCGAAGTGTCCACATTTTGGTCTTCCTTCTTCTTGAGTTTCATGTGTTTTACAGATTGTATCTTGGGTATGATGAGAGAGTTTCTTAACCAGGGGTCTTCACAGAGGAGCATAGCTCTAGCTGCAGGATGAAGATAGATTGGCAGGCATGTGCTCAGCCAGAAGAAGAAGGATCCTTTAAGAGATCACTGTATTTAATCAAATTAAGAAAAATGTAAGATGGGGAAAAGTAATCAAAACTAGGGATAAATAAAAAGAAGCCCCATGGAAACCTACTATTTTATAAGCCTGTTAAAAAACATACTAATAAAAAAAGTGTGAACCGAGGTATTCTTTATGGATGAAAAATGTTCCTACTAAAAGCCATGGATTACTAAATGAAAACCCCAGTGCTAGGGAGGCCCCAGAGGCCCCTAAAACAACACAGACTATTGTCATTGCCCCTGACTGTCCACCAGAGCCCAATGGTAAGGTCATGTTGCTGAAGACCGATAGTATATACTTTGATCACACATCACAGGAAAATAAAACTGGGAGTGAGCTGGAAGTTTCTTCCTTGCTGACTACCACTCATAGTTCTGGGAGAGTCCTATACAGTCAAACCCAGCTGTGAATCCTGTGAGCTACAATAATGCCATGTCAGGCAAGGTATGTCTTCCAGAGTAATCGCAGAATGACCGTTATAGGGATAACCAAGTGCTTTATGAGTGTATTTAAGACCCAGTCCACAAGAGGAAATTTATGCTAGATCTGTAAACTTAGTCAAGACCATATGTCTGGGAAGGTCCCATAGGCCCTAGGTAGAGACCCACTATTATTGTTTTACTAAATGGCTGTGCTATCAAACTGCCTTTCAAACACTTACGTTTATACCTATAGACCAGTGCTCTTTTCAGTCCCCATCAAAAGAGCATCTTACTACAATAGGCGGCAGTTAGTGTAGAAATGAGTAACTGGCTGAAGTACCAAGAATAGAAGATGGTAGAATGTTTGACTCTAAATGGTTCATCTATAGCACCCTCTCTAAGGCTCAGGGAACACTGGAGAAGAGGGGGCTGAAGATGTAGGAGCCAGAGAATGTGAAATGTGAAGCATAAGGATATCTTTGGATCATGAACTCACTACCGTGTGGTTATCTGCAAAGAAGAAGCTAGAGCCTGATAGCATTTCAGGAAGAGCTCATGAAGTGCCCCACCCTCCACAACCTGCACCACTGTTTATTGACAGTTAATGGTTATCGGAAGGGTGTGTGTGTGTGTGTGTGTGTGTGTTTGTGTGTGTGTGTATGTGTGTGTGATTTTCTTTAGTGGTATAGCCACTGATATCTTGCCATTACTCCAAAAATAACCTCCCCAGCACATTTTGGTGAGAAACTTTAAACCTAGTGGGCTACATATAAAAAGGAGACATGGAAGTAGGAGGGACTTGTTGAGAGAATGGGAGGGACATCGGAGAGAGGAGTGGGGAAAGGAAGAGGACTAAATTCGTTATATGAATGGATGAAACTGTCAATCAAACAAAAACTTCTGACACAGTATTGAGGGGTGAAAATAACCAAAAATTTAGTATATACATGTCTGAAAATTTCAAAAAAAAAAAAAAAAGATTCTAAAGGCCTAGTGATGCTAAGCAAATAATAGACCCTCTCTGAGAATATATTATCACATATACATTTGTTTTGTATGTATCAACATGCATAAAACCATCAGGTGTCTCATTTAGCATAGGTAGTCTTATCATAATCCTGCTTGATGGGCTGGGGTGGGGATGGACAAGATGTCCTGATGGCGTGTCCTTCATCACAGCGTCACAGCACTGTGGCGTCGAGGATGAAGCACCCCTTCTCAAAGAACACTGAGGAACACTTTTTTCTTGTCACTGGCTTCGGACTCTTCCTTGCCTACATAAAGAATTTTATCTGGATTAACTATACATTCCAGCCAGGTGTGACGGTGCATGCCTCTATCAGCCTTTGTGAGGCAGTCAAGTGGATCTCTGTGAGTTCAAGACCACCCTGCTCTATAGAGAGAGCTGGAGGAGACTCAGGGTCTTTACACATAGAGACCCCGTCTCAACGCTATATATATCTATTTCCTGTATATGTGTGCTGGCCCCATCAGATTGATGAAGTTCTCCTTGCATTAAAGAAGCTTCTCTTTGCAGACGATTGAGACCATTGCAGAAAGCCACAACCGGTTCAAATGCAGATAACCACTGACAGTGTGGTACCCAGCTCCAGTCGGCACACAAACAACACAACGCCTATACCTCAGGCTCAGGGGACATCATGAAAGAGGGGGTAGAAAAAGTGTAAGAGCCAGAGAAGCAGCCATCCTGCTGTGATTCCGTGTCTTCTAGACATGACCGGGAAGCCATGTCTGAGGAATGTCAACAATATAGATGCCTGGAAAAATGACAACCCCAACTGAGAGGTCAGTGTAGAAGGGGAGGGAACCACATAGGGTCCAAACCCTAGATAAAGAGCTACAAGCAATTAATGACTGCTTCGAAATGGAGAACTAAAGTCTTCTTCAGGGATGAGTCCTCTAACTTGTTATCCAATTCAAGTAGTCAGCTATAAAACCATACGCATACAACCAACACTAAATAGACTGAACAAATTGTATTTATATATTAAATTCCCCTTTTCTTCTCTCTGTCTCATATTCATATATATACATAAATATATATACACATACATATACATATATACATACATATACATACATGCACACATACACCCATACATACATATGATATGTATATAATATACATATATGCAATTCAACAATGAGAGGCCTTGAATAGATTTTGGAGGGTGCAGGATAGAGTTGGGGTACATGAGAGGGATTGGGGAGAACAGTGGAGAAGCAAATGATGTAACTGTATTTTAACTAAAACACAGTTCCTATAGTTTCGTCTAGCATCCTTTTAATTTTGATAATAAATGTTGCAACTAAATGCAACAGGGTCTCAATTAACACAAATCTATCTGCCTTTCATTAAAAGACAACAGATTCCCCAACTACATGTACATCAGTACTGTGGGAGGAGGAAGCTAGCTGCAAGGCCCTATCACGTGACTTAGGTTGCTAGGATACACCTCCAATCTTCTGCCCAAGTAGAGATTTCTCAGGATACTCTCTCAAGAATGTGGCTGCTCCATGGAGAAAGGCTGGATTCAAAGTTGTAAATACACATGTATACACACACACACACACACACACACACACACACACACACGTACACACACACATACACGTAGATGGGGTTTGTATATAATTTATCATCCTCGCTTTTTATTGCCCTGTTTTCTCTTGGTAAAAATAAATGAATCTCAGGAGAAGGCTAAAAGGCATTAGGAAAGACCAATTTAGTTCTAGCTGAAGAAATCCCATTTTTTATATGTGAGAGACAAAATAAAGCTCTCTGAAGGAAGATAGGATAACTTCCTTGGGTTATACTAAATAAGAAAGATAATCCCTAACATTTATTTTATGTTTAGCTCAAAGCCAGCACAGTTGCTGAAAATTCATGTATTGAAGTCTTACAACGATCCACGGAGTTCTGTTACGCCACTTTACAGATGAGCAAATCCAGGCACAGACTCTTGTGCTCCATGAAGTAGTCAGGACATGTCAGAGGTGAGATTTAAACCCAGGCAGCCTGTTTTTGCAGTCCCCTCCCCTGCCCCTATCAGCTGTGCTTTTTTTTTTTTTTTTGAGATAGGGTTTCACTGTGTAGTCAAAAATGGCCTCCAACCTGTGAGCCTGCTGCCTTTGTCTTCTGAGTATAGGGTTATAGCCCGTGTCAGCACATCAGCTTCCTACTGAAATTCTTACTTCATTTTCCTGCCCGTGCAGTTGGGGCATAGAACAGAAGAACTATCAGGGAGGAGACCTGGGTTTCTAGCTGGTTTCACTTACTCAAGAAATTTTACTGAGCTCCAATTCTCTGCCAGCCTTTATCGTAGGCACTGGGGAAATAGGATGAGCCAAAGTCTCCGCCCTCAATAGAGAACCCCCGACATATTTACATATACATTTCTCAGTTTCCCTTAGGGTTTTATTAGAGAGTTTCTTGTTTGAATAGAGTCCTTTGAAGGACCACTTAATATGCTCTGGCATTTTCTGGAATGACTTCAAATAAAGTCAGCATTCATTTTCTTTGGAGTAGCAAATCCTGGTTCTAAATGATTTCCATCCATCTCTACTAACTCCATTCATTCAGCTACTCCACCTTGATTGCCATCTCTCATGCCAATCATAATAAATACAGCTCTTGATTTAAATCGTCATGTAGTAAATATAAGCACATACAAACTAGCAATTTAGGTAACATTTATTTTATAAGCTATCCTTCCTAGATAGGAATTTGCATATAGATATAAATAAGATATAAGTCAAACAATGTCATTTATAAGTATATCTTAAGAAGTTATTGATTAGGTATCTGAGTGGGTAAAATTAACCTTCTTTGGATTTTGTTATGTACAGTTTGTTATTTGGGCCAACTTCCTGTATTAATAAAGTTTTTAAATTGTACATTTTCTTCAAATTGAAAATGCTCTGAAAAAAGAAGCTGCATTTAACTTTATAATTTTTCAGGTTATGTCTGTAGAATAGACTAGGATTTGTATGCAGCTTTCTGCATGTGTTCTGAACTTCAGCACTGCATTTCAAATGCCTCCACTATACGTTTTTCTTTTAAGGCTCAGAATTATTTTTCATTTGAGCTTTTAAAATATATTGTTTATGCTTTGTGATCTGTATTTACTACAGTATTTGAAACTGTTTTAAATATCTTTGAAGACTGCAGCATTGAAAACTCTGTCATATATAAATATACACACACATATACATATACACATACATACATACATATATACATAATGGTGTCCCAGGACTTAGACCATTATCTTTGATATGAGGACTGGCACTCTGGGAGAACTGAGTGAGGTCCCAGCCAGATGGGTGCTTCTTGCTTCAGTTTTGACCTCTGACATAGCAGACAAGTAGCAATTATGCCTATGGGCTGGAATGTCTTTGGCCCAAAGAGAATGAGTACTTAGCTAATTCATTATCCATGGTGCTTGGGAAGTATCTTAGCTCTGCAACACTTAATTCTTTATATGTAAAACAAAACAAATAGTGTTTGTCTTAAGACATTGTTTGACAGAGTAAACAGATTGATAAAATAGAACATGATTATTTGTTGAAGCACTACTCCATACAGGATATAAAGGGAAGGAGTCACCTATTTTCTGCCCACAAGAAAAACATGTCACCATCAAAGATAGGTGCGACTTTGCGACTTTAGAATGAGAGGAAGGGAAAGGGTGTTCCAAGTAAATGAACTTAGGAGAAAATAGTCACCATTATCCTAACAACTGACAAAACAGGCTTTAAACTATAACTCGAAAGAAAAGAAGAACTAAGGAGAAAACCTATTAAAAGGACATTACTGTTTAAACATACATACACTGAACATAGGTTATTCCCAATTATATAAAACAGATACTTGCAGGTATAAGCCACAGATTAGCCCTAGTCCTATATAGTGGACACTTTGTAGTGGACACTTCAGTATCTCACTCTGACCAGGTGACATGTCTTCTTGATAAAAATTAAAGTAAAAAAAAAATGAATTAGATGACACCATAGATTAAATGGGCATAAAAGATATCTACAGAACATCGCCTTCAAATGTTGTAGAATACATGTCCTTCTGAGCAGTCCATGGAACATTCTCTACAATAGGTAATACATCAGAGCACAAAGCAAGTCTCAACAAATGTAGCAAAGCTGGAATAACCTTGCATTTTACCTGACCACAGTGAAAAAAGACAACAAATCAACAGCAACACCGTCCCCACCCCAAACACACACAAGCTCGTAGAGATTAAAGAACACTATCGAGAGCTGAATAGGCCCTTGAATAGTCAAGAAGGAAATAAAAGAAATTCTAGAATTGAACAAAAATAAAAACACAGCATCTCAAAACTTGTGGGATACAATGAAAGCAGCCATAAAAGGGAAATTCAGAGCTGTAAGTGTTTCCATTAAGAAAACAGAAAGATCTCAAGTAAATAACCTAATGATACACTGTAGGTCCCTGGAAAAAAAAATTAGCCAGATTTCAGATCAGTAGATGGAAAGAAATCCTTAAAAATCAAAGCAGAAATTAATGAAAATGGAAACAGGCTAACAAATACAGATAATATAAAGAATTAAAGAAACAAAGAGTCGTTCCTTTGAAAAAACACAGAAGATTGACAAACCTTTAACCAAACTAACCAAAAGAGAAGATGCAAATTAATACAATCAGGGATGAAAAGGGAATCACTATAATGTATGTCAATGAATTTCCAAAACTCTAAATAACATCCTCTACAAAACTGGAAAGTCCAAAAGAAATTGATGAATTTTTGAATGCATATGGCCTACTAAAATTAAATCAAGATAAGATAAAAAAATGTAAAGATTTATTGTTCTTCTTTTACACATACGAATATTCTGTTTGCATGTATTTGTGAATCACACATGGCAGGAGAGATGGAGGCCAGGAGAGAGTGTTGAGTCTCCCAGAACTGTAGTTACAGATGGTTGGGAGTCATCCTGCTGGTGCCAGGAACCTTACTGTAGGTTCTTTGCAAATGCATCGAGTATTCTTAACTACTGAGCGGTCTCTCTAACCTGGAGATAAACAGTTTAAACAGATCCTTAGCAAATAGTTAAGATTGAAGCAGTAATTAAAAATCCCCCTACTTAAAAAAAGAAGGCTCAAATGGATTCACCAGTGACATTTGTCAGGCTGTACTGAATGTCTTAGCTGTAGCTATGAGGTCAAAGAAGAAGATAAAAGGGGTAAAATCAGGAAATGAAGAAATCAAAGTTGTCTATTTACAAATAATATGATTCTGTATATAAGAGACCCTAAAGTCTGCCGGAGGATTCTTAGAACTAAACTAATAAACAGTTTTAGCAAAGTGACAGGATACAAAATTAACACACAAAATCCAGTAGATTTCCCATATGGCAATGGCTAACATACTGAGACAGAAACCAAGGTAACAATTCCATTCCCAGTAGCTTCAAAATGCATAGCTTGTAATAAACTAAAGATGTCAAAGACCAACAAGCTAAGGCTGTGAAATACTTCCTCTACAACAAGACCTTTAAGGACAGGAGAAAGAAACTAAGGAAGACATTAGAAGATGGGAAGACTTTCTTGTTTGTGGATCAGGATTAGTAGTTGGAAATGCCTATCCTGTCAAAAGTAGTCTACAGTTCAAGACCATCCTAGACAAAATTTCAGCGATTTTCTTCCTAGAAAGAGAAATGATAAACTTCACATGGAAGCACAAAAGACCCTGGATAGATAAAAGCAATTCTGACCAAGAAGAAGAGTTATTACCTCTTCTTGGAAGTACCTTCACACACATCTTATACTACAAAGCCACAGTACAAAACCAACATGATCCTGGCACCAAACAGACATGCAAACCAGTGAAACACAAGACAGGCAGAGTCACCTGATTTTGAAAAAAAAAAAAAAACACTAGAGAAAAGATAGCATTTTCAGTAATATTGCTGGAAAAACTGGGTATATAAATGTAAATATCTGTACTGGATAGCTTTGTGTCAACTTGACACAGCTGGAGTTATCACAGAGAAAGGAGCTTCAGTTGAGGAAATGCCTCCATGAGATCCAGCTGTAAGGCATTTTCTCAATTAGTGATCAAGGGGGGAGGTTCCCTTGTGGGTGG
>NC_034590.1:134579536-134583961 GCF_900095145.1 Mus pahari | reverse complement strand
TGTGTGTGTGTGTGTGTGTGTGTGTGTGTGTGTGTGTGTGTGTGTGTATTCCAATTGCGAATCCAGTTAGCCCCTGGGCAGATGTGTGTGTGTGCGACTCACTGGTAGCCCAAGTGGTGTAGCCTAAACTTACTACTACAGTGATCCTCAACCATAGAATTATTTTGTTGCTACTTATAAGTGTAGTTTTACTGTTATGAATAGCAATGCAAATATCTGTGTTTTCGGATGGTCTTAGGTGACCTCTGTAAACAGGTCATTTGATCCCCCAAAGGGGCTATAACCCACAGGTTGAGAATTTCTGATCTAAAATATATGAAGAACTGAAGAAACCAAATATCAAAGAAACAAACAATTTTTAAAAATGGATCACAGAACAGAGCAGAGAATTCTCAAAGGAAGAAATACAAATGGCTAACAATATATAGAAAGTATTCAACATCATTATCCACCAGGGAAGTCTAAATTTCAACTGTTATGAGATTCTCTCTCACCCTACTCAGAAGTGATTGAAGGACAACAGATGTTGGAAAGAAATTGCTATCCACTACCGGTGGGAGTGTACACTGGTTTCCACTGTGAGAAACAATGTGGTCTTGTTGCTCTCCTTGGCTCACAGCAGCCTTAGCTTACTCCACAGGAGTTGTGTAAAATGAAGCTGGTCCATTTCCAAGTATGGATGGGAGAGGAACTCAAGAGGTTCTCCTCCTAGCTGAAGAGCAATTGACAAGTACTTGCTCTTGGGGATGTGGGAGTTGTTTTTCTTCAGGGTTGTAGCTGCTGCTAAGTTGTTCATGCTCTGGTGGGCACCCGTGGCTAGGCAGTTAGCACTGACTGGATTCATTGGATTATTTAAGGAGATGAAAACATTAGGTTTGGATGGGGAAATGCTGGGGAGATGTGGGAGGTTAAGGGGGTAGTCTGGGTTGGATATGATAAAGGTATATCATATCAATATATAAAATTGTCAAATAAAAGATGAAATATTCTAGGAAAGCATTAAGCAAAGATTTTTAGTGTATACTTGATAATAAAAAAATTATCACCAAACTAATATTCATAGTTTAGGAAATATGCCAGTTGATAATACAGCTGCATGTAGAATACTCCTTGATAGAGAATTTATCAGTTGGACCATTATTACAGCATCTTCTGTGGTCAATGTGAACGGCTGGCCGCTATGGACTTTCCACGAAATTATACGTCATGATCAAAGAGAAAGTCTGGGTATGAAGTTCAGATAGTCCTTAAATTCCTAGGGCTTACACCTGTCAGAATTGCCAGTTTGTATTAGGAGTGACTTCATGCCAGAGCATGGGGTGTCAATCCAACCTACATTTTGGCTTTCTCTTCAGCTTCTTTCCATGAATGTTTCTCCCTGAAGTTTACTGAGGTTATGATAAACAGAGGAGGTAAGGTTGTTACCATGCAAGAGTCTGAATGCAGATGGAGATGCTGTGTTTAGTTTACAGAATGAGTAAGGAATGTAATTTTAAAAAGATTGGTTGTTCAACATGAACTAACCAGTACTCCCAGAGCTCATGTCTCTAGCTGCATATGTAGCAGAGGATGGCCTAGTCGGCCATCAGTGGAGAAGACGCCCTTGGTATTGCAAAGATTCTAGGCCCCAGTATAGGGGAATGCCAGGGCCAGGAAATGGGAGTGGGTGGGTTGGGGAGCCGGGAGAGGGGAGGGTAAAGGGATTTTTGGAGAGGAAATTAGGAAAGGGGATAGCATTTGAAATGGAAATAAAAAAACAAAAAACAAAAGAAAGATTGGTTGTTCATTTGTCTGGTTTGTTCAGGTTGTGGAGACTGGGAATTCTCCATATGAGCCACAGGCACCCCTATTTATAGAAACATAATAAGGTTTCTCTGGCAGCATCCTCAAGGTTGCTTGGTACAGGAGGACATGTTGGCACTTGGCTCCACGCAGCCGATAGAACTGTTCACCTGTCCTGAAGACGTTACCTGTCTTCACTGGTCATGGCTGGCTGATAGCTCTTCAGGGACTTCCGGTTCCTTCTCCTCTCACTATAGTGTCTTTCTTGCAGAGAACTGGGTTTCTCCATTACCTGCCCCCCTCTTTCCCTCATTTCCAGGGCCAGGGATGACAAGCAATGGTGATTAAGCCTTGGTTTAATTTTCCTCTTAGTGATTGGACTCAGTTATTTTTCAGAAGGTCTACTCACTTTGAAGAAGTGTTTCCACTTTTGATTTTGGAGTTGAGCGTTAGTCTTTTGTGGGCCAAAGCTATAGTCCAACTTCCCAAAGGTAGGTGTTTCAATGTGTACTCAGTCTCTTTGTGGTATATAGCCGAGAGTTTCTACAACGGACATTACCCTTATGACCTTAGGTCCCAACAATCTATGCAAGAAGAAAAGGTTGAATGGACTTATGTGGCTTATAATTTATGATATTGAAAAGCTCTGTGTGTTTCTTTTTCTAAAATTCACTTAAATGAACGTGCTCTCTTTGTTGTGCTCTTTCTGCCGTATGAGAAGCCACTCCTTCTCCAGCCCCCACCCCTTGGTAAAAGAGAACCATGGGAACACATCCCTGTTGTATGCACAATAGGCAAAGTAGAGAAACATATGACTGATGTGAGATTGAGAATAGAATACAAATCCTTACTCTTGAGCTGATTATTTATGATATGTCAAGAATGACTGTTTTTACAGCTGTATGAATAAAATTGCTGCTATTACCAGCAAGGCACTATAGAAACCTATGCCCCAGGGTTCTGGGATATTTTCTGGAATTGTTGCACTGATTTGAATTCCTTTTGTTGTCTTTCTTTTACTCATTCTGTCTCCTCCTTTGGGTGCAATGGGTTACACATTATGAAGTTGAGCCATTGATTCCTCTCAGGGTTGCTAGAAAAATCTCTCACTGTCTCAGGAGGTCAAGGTCTCAACATCCAACATCCATTTGCTTATATAGTTTTCTGTCCTCAGCTTCCTCTCAGAACTGTATTTCAGCCTGCTTTTAGCATCTGGTCCTCTATACCAGGAAATATGTTTTGGCTTCTTCAGAGAGTGAGTCTTTTCTTATCAGTTGGAAGGGTTTTAGGGAGTGGGGAAAGACATGGCATTACGGCTGCATCTTAAAAAAAAGACTTAACAAATTCGTTCATAGCTTTTCTTCCCAAATCTTTCCATTTGAATTTCTGGATGTCCCAAATTCTAAGACTTTGAGCACCATAAAGTGCAAATCAGCTTGATTCTAGCTTTGAATTCAGCTTTCTTTTCTGGTCTGCTATTTTTTTAATATTTTTTTCCCATCTGCTCTCACCTTCTAGGTATAGGGACAGTTGACTTCAGTCCTAGTCTTGTTCCATTGGTTGAAGCAATGTAGTCACACGGTTCTAACATCTCTATAAGAGAAACTTGGGTACTTAGCCTCCAACATTAAAGAGGATATTAATTATGGAAAACATAAACTGCAGCTTCTCAGCCAATGTTTTTGACCAAGACCTCACACTCTTGTTTTAGATGCATTTATTAGCAAGTCATGGTAGATCCTTGCTTTTGTGACCACATTTGTCAGTCTGTGTTTTGTCATGTACCAAGAAAGCTATAGTTGTCATGGATGATCTAAGAGCATATAAAAATGGAGGTACTGTTTAATATCTGGTCCTGGACATAGATCCCAGGATGCACAGTAAGTGTTAGTGACCCAGAGAATCTGGATCTGTGTCCAGATTCTACCAATTTCAAGTGGTGTGGCTCAGTTTCTCTGGACCCCATTTCCTAATGATCCTTGCCCTGTAGTTTTATTATAAAGATTAAGTTAGTTAATACTTAGAAATGTGGCTAACTATGCATCAGTTATAATTGTTACTTGCTAGTTTTATCTTTGTTTTTGACTTGGGCAGAGGGAAACAAGGACTAAGCTTGAGGGTTATGGTCTTATCCGAGTGTTCATTGCATTTAACTGCTCTATGCCAGATAATTAGCTGTGTACTACAGGAGAGTTACTGGCATACTACAAAGGAGCCTGAGTCTAAGACTTCAGCTAGAGTTTTCATTTATATCCCATTATAGATGTGATGTGCAGGTGGTTTCACACACATACATCTTCCCTAATTCAGCCTCTTGACTATAAGACCCATGCTTTGTCAGATTCCTCTCCTTTTCTGGTTCCTAAAATACCCTGCCAATTCACAAAATACTCCATCATTATATGAGTTTAGATTTGGCATGAATGCTTCTCATACCACAAGGCCCCAATTCCTGACTTTGATGTGCTCAGCAGCTGAGTTCTCTTCTTTCTGCATTTGAAGTAAGTCTGTTTCAGTTCAAGACCTCTTTGTCTACCCTTTAGTACTTTTTCCTTTCCTTTCCTTTCCTTTCCTTTCCTTTCCTTTCCTTTCCTTTCCTTTCCTTTCCTTTCCTTTCCTTTCCTTTCCTTTCCTTTCCTTTCC
>NC_034590.1:134572494-134579261 GCF_900095145.1 Mus pahari | reverse complement strand
TCTTTCTTTCTTTCTTTCTTTCTTTCTTTCTTTCTTTCTTTCTTTCTTTCTTTCTTTCTTTCTTTCTTTCTTTCTTTCTTTCTTTCTTTCTGTGTTTCTTTCAGGCCAGGAACTTCTGGGACAAGCGGGTCAAGTGGCATTGTTATTATTTTTATTAGTAGTGCAAACTACATATTTTAAAATGGTGTCACACATGATTATGTCATGAAGACTAGGCAGTGACTGATTGCACAACTGATGTTGGTTCATTGTTCTCAAGTAAGTCAAGTTGGGAAGCTACAGCAATCAGTGAGTCCTTCACTAGTGGAGAGCTGTTTAGAAGCGGTGGATTTGTAGATTTGAGCATTTGAATATTGTTCCTGGGACAAATCAGAGGCTTGTATGTTGTAGTGGTTTGAATGAGAATGGCCTCCAGATTAAAATGGGTGGTCTGCTGTTTATGGAACTGCTTGGGAAGGATTAGGAGGCATGGTCTTGTCAGAGGAACTGCGTCATTAGGGGTGGCCTTTGAGGTTTAAAAAGCCCATGTCATTCCTAATGATCTCTCTCTGTCCATTGCTCTGGATTAGATATAAGCTGTTAGCTCCATCTCCAGTACTATGCCTACTGACATGCTCCCTGCCATGATGGTCACGGACTCTACTACCATCTGGAACTATGAGTCCCCAAAGAAATCCTTTCTTTTGTAAATTGCCTCGGTTATGGTGTCTCTTCAACGGCAATGGGAAAGTAGATAAGACAGACATGTTACATGTTACAAAGTGAGCGGATGTTTGTTTTCAGAGGAAAGAGTGACAGAGTATGCTACATTAGTATTTAGAAATGAACACGAGATGCCAAAGAAAGAGTAAGAGACTTGAGCTTGTTCTGACCCTGGTTCTATTTCATCCTCCAAACCCAAGCTGAAGCACATAGAGCAGCCAAACCTGGAGGAAGGAGTAAAGTAGAAACTAGGAAGGAACCAGTCTGAAGGGAGAGGGTTTATTTCATTCTCAGAGGGACACATGGAAAGGAAGCAGGCAATGTGAGCAGGAGTGTTGGGAACCTGAAAGATGCTTTGATGCTGGGAAGTCAACATGCAAGGGCCACAAGGGGTCCTTTGTCTATATACGACCTGGGAATGTGAACCACAGAGTCACGGGGCATTTGCATTATTGACAGCTAAACCTCTTCTATCTGTGGCTGTTTCTAGAAATCTCTACAGTTTATTAAACACCTTGCAACATCAGTCTCGTTCTCTTGTTTTCATTTTGAAATTGGAAGGGCCAAGTTCTATGTTTTGACTTCTTTGATGAAAAAAAAAAAAAAGAAATAGCACACAGAATTAAGAACTAAAAGGCAGGGGTGAGCAAGAGAGTGGAAAGGAGGTTTTCAGGAATTTGCGGCCATCTGGCGGAGTATGTCTGTGTGTCATTCAGTAGACCATTGACCTGGGAGGATAGAGCACTCACCTTCACAGGTAAGGCTACCCTTGCTGTTAATGTGCCTTTAACTGGTGATTGACTGATATGGGAAAATAATTTCATTTCTATTAATAAGTAGTACTTATCAAATTCCCACTGCTTGTCAGCAATTCTGTCAAATGCTGGGAAAAGGGGAGAGAGAAGGAGACCAAGAGACAGAGAGAGGAAATACATAACAAGACTTGCAGCCAGGGTACTGACATTCTGACTGGTCATCAGCCAGGGTACTGACGTTCTGACTGGTCATTCTTCGGTTGTTCCAGCTGTACTAGCATCATTGTTAATTTCTGCCACTTTCATGGCCAAAAAAGTGCCAGTTTGAAGAGAAATTATCCCAAAGAGCTATGAAGATTAGATGACAAAATTTCTGTGAATTATAATGTTTTGTCCAAATGAAGGGGATTAAGGATTTGAGTTCTTTTATTGCATTATCTGGTGGAGATGGACATTCGTGTCTGGAATTGTTGTCTACCTCGGACCACATTATTGCTTTTAGATATGTTTGATTTTCATGAAAATGAGCTTTCCCTAAGTGAATTTTTATTTGAAGGCAGAGTAGTGTGTGCTTTGCCACTTTCTAGATTCCACTCTTTTATGCTTTATTCAGGAACCTTGTGTGCATACTCAATGCTTTCTGTGCTTAACCTTAAATTAATACTCTGAAATTTATGGAGTCTTTCACATTTAACATGCTATGATTCCAGTGGGCTTTGGAGATGGAGGATGTCTCAGTACCCTGGGGATTTTTAAAACCTTTTTTTTTTTTTTTTTTTTCACAAATGGAAACAACTATGTGGTAAATGTGAACCATGAAGGACAGCAGTGAGTTGGCCTCAGAGAGCATCCAGAGTAGCCTACTTAGATGTCCTTTACATCAAACCACCCAAGAAAGGTGCCACGAGGTCAGCAAACACACAATGCATTTCTCCTACGTGGTGGAAATTGTGTACATGTGCATCCATGGCATGTGCAGACAGATGTGACCTCTCATTTTCAGCTTGTTGTCATTGACATCATCGGCATCATCATCATCATCATCATCATCATCATCATCACCATCAATCACCATCACCATCACCATCATCACCACCACCACCATCTTCAGTCAGACCACCATGTAGTAAAGACGTCTTTCCAGCCACTGGATTAAGTGTTTTACTCTCATTATCAATTAAGATGGCCACCGTGACAGCAAGAGGGTTACCAGTATTATCTGAGTTACATAGAGAAGAAGACTGGGGCTCAGTGAGGTCAAACAAGTTTTCAGTCAAGGAAAACTGCTTTGAATGTGGCCACTAGTCTTGCTGCTATAAGGTGTCATGCCCATTGGCTCTGTGGCTTCACAGTAGTATGGTGAAGGAGGTAGTGGGTGAAGCTAGAGGTGAGAGGAGAATGTGAAGAATGCTTGGGTACTTGGACCTTTATAATACATATAATCAATATAACTAATAGGCTTAGGTCTTAGGGGGAACAGAAAGTAAATATATACTTTTCTACAAAATATTAGAAATGATCAAGGACAGACTATTAAAACTGAAGAATGTAATACTGATCATAATAAATACACACAATAATTAGCTATATCTGTTGTGAGCTTTGTGAATGTTTGTACGGATGCTTAGACTCTTGGTATTCATTTGACCTGGTTCCTGGTTTTGTCTGCTGAATGAAACATTATACTTTAGCACTGAATAAAAGCATGTAATCATATTGCATTTAACCTTGGATATTTGCATTGGGGGAAGTTTAATGCCCCTTAGCACTTTTTTCAAGACAGCTGTGGAGTCTTTACAGTTAGTTTAAAAAGTCATTTTGGACTTCCTTTCTTTCCCCTTTCTGTGTCTAGAACCTCCATTTCAAGGGTTACTCAGTTTTGCAAGATGGTTCAGCAGGTAAAGGCACTTGTTGCTAAGTCTAGTGACCTGAGCTCAAACTCTGGGACCTACATGGTAGATGGAGGGAAGTGACATCTGAAAACTGTCTTCTGTCTTATGTTTCCCCCCTCCAAATAAATGTAATAACTCTGGCCATGGACAAGCCACACCACCTCCCATTTAATAGCTCCAGTATTTCTGTGACTCACTTGTTATAGTGATAAATTCAAAGATGGGTCCTTATCAGAATTAAGCAAGTCCCTATTCTTCGTGGAACCTCTCTGCTGTATTTACCAGGAAAGATGGATCTTGAAAGACTCACTTGGAAATGCTTTATGGGGAAGTCATCTGTCTAAGGTGTGGGGACACTGGCCTTTACTATTCACTTCATTGCATACCGATGCATGGGTTAACTTTGTATCAGAAGACTGAATCCACTACTATAAATTCAAATACAAGAAAACTAAATCAAACAGCTCAACAGCAAAGGAAGCAAAGATATATTTCTCCCATGGCCACCTGGTTTCCCATCTGCCTTTCTTTTTCCCCAGTGGATTTATGGAACAGTGGTTTGTCTCCTGGCTCTGTTCCAATAATAACTACTGGTTTTTCAGAAATGTCTTAGAATAAAAATTGGACTTCACAAATAACCCCTGAGTATTACATAATTGAAAATTAAATATAATTGTAAAAATTAAATGTTAAGTCCGTTACTTGCCTTGGCAAAATACATAGGAGGAATATAATAAACTTAAGAATTTAAAATGGATATAATTATGTATATATGCTTGATCATCAAAGAAGCCAGCCAAAAATATGCCTGATTTTCCAAATCAAGTAGGTCACTATCAGGGAGCATTTAGAAGTCTTTCCAAGATAGAGTTGACACACTATAATCTTATAATGGCACAAATTCCCGTTAGCATAACTGCTGCATAAATAATGTTCATTATAGTGATTAGAAACATTACTTTCTTAGAGCAATCAAAATTTCCTTTCATCTTCTCTATAGCAGTACATTTTTAAGCCGCAGGTTTATGACCCATGAAATCAATTTAGTAGGGTACAATCAGCATCTGGGAAAATAGATTAAAAGAGAAAATATTCAATTTCGTTGCATATTGTCCATGTAAATATTATCCCAGGTACCTTAACTTCAAATTTTCAAAGTGCAATATGTATAATGACTTGATTATGACATAAACTGTATTTCACTTTATAAAATACTATGCCAGCCCTACTTGGAAAATAGGTATTCTACAGTATGATAAATGAATTCTAGGGCTGACATGAAGATGATACATAATTTCTAGTCTCATAAATGTCTAAAAATAAGTGTTTTCACTGAACAGTCATAGTTACTATGTTTTTACTGATATTCTGATCCCTTCTCTGTTTTCTGTGAGTTTTGTTCCTGGGAATTTGTTATTATCAGTGGAATAAAGGGTATCTTGGTTGTATATATGAGCTCTCAGGTTTGGACTGAACCTTTTGCTAGCTAGCTTCTCTTGAGCATATTCTGCCTTGCTCTGTGCCTTTATTTCCTTATTTATAAGTGTGGCTCATGATGAACTGGTAGTGTAACTATTGTGCAGAATCAATGCACAATAAATAATTGTAGAATTATAGAATTATTGAGAATAAATGCACTACAGATCTTTACAATATTTGGCATAGAGTAGGACTTCAACAAATGTTACTTATTATTTTCCTTATTAACTTTATATGAGAATAGAAAATATTAGAGTTTCTTGCATCTTTCTTTTAGCTTTGCCTCTGATAAAGGAAACATAAGGCCCAGAGTATGTCTTGTGGTTCAACCTATGCACGCACCCCAAGGCCCCCAATTCTCCTTCTCAGTGTTTATATTTGTAGTTGAAAGGAAATATTTTACGGAAATGTAATGTATAGAACCATGAAAATGACATTACACAAGCACACAAAAGTCAGTGTATAAATGCAACTCCCATCATGGTTTACAAGTTCTAAAATGAGGTAAGAAACTAAGAAGTCCACCATCAAATGTATAAAAGAAATATGGAATAGAGTGTAGGGGAAGAAGGATGGGTATACTGAGCTTGTTTAGGGATCATTTATGATAAGGAAGATGTTCCTAGTGTAATCATGTTAGCAGTGGTCTCTATTGTGAGTGACCATATATTGACCTTGGATACAGCACACATTATGAAGGATTGAGAAACTCATGAAGGAGTGTTCAGGAGTCCAGCGGATGCATATGGACACTTGGGGAGTAGACAGGGACGAGTGCTACTCATCTTTGTCTAAGAGACTCATGTAGCATGGTGAGAAGTCAGGTATGTTGGAGCTTAGTAGGGGTTTAACGATTAGTGTTGCATTGTTCAGCAGGTTGCTTCACCCCTTGTAGCTTTTCTTACTCTACTGGCAAAGGGAGAGTCAAGATATCATATAGTTCTGCCATGATTAATGTTTACTGTAGTAATAAAGAGCTTGGCACAGTCCCTGTCATATGATAAGTCTTCAAGAAAATAGCAATAGTGAAAGAAGAGTAATAGACTAGAAACAAAGAGTGACGTAACTGTTCTTTTAGCCATGAATTACAGAATACCAAATCTGTCACTGGATCACTGAGCAATCCGTTCATTTCTTTATCCAACAAAAATGGAATGCTGTGTGAAGTGAGATTTAATACAGTGCTGAGAAGGTGAATGAATAAGATAGCTTTACTGCTCTCATTGAGTTTATACTCTATGGAAGCCATGGCTATGCAATAACAAGCCAGACGAGATCGGTACTGCTGAATTACGGAGCTAAGCGAGAACACAGATGTTTACAGCTGAGGACCACACTCAAAAACAATTTGCAGTTTGTTCATCTTGTACTTTTAGTCTGAATTTTAGAACTGAACAGGCCTAACTTTCATCTACTTGTTTTAATACTGTAAAGGTTTTGTCAAGTGTGGTTTGCATATCAAGGCATACTGATGAGGAGATTTATAACCTGGAAGAAGCTGGCCTTTCCTTCGCTCCGGCTCCAAGGATGAAGGCAGGTAGTGTGACATCTTTGAGGGACCAGGGCTAGAGAGCAGAACTAATATCCACCTTAGAAATTAAGTGCCCAAATCAAAACAACCCTGAGATTTCACCTCACACCAGTCAGAATGGCTAGGATAAAAAATTCAGGGGACAGCAGATGCTGGCGAGGATGTAGAGAAAGAGGAACACTCCTCCATTGCTGGTGGGATTGCAAGCTTGTACAACCACTCTGGAAATCAGTCTGGCGGTTCCTCAGAACTAGACATAGTACTACCTGCAGATCCAGCAATATCTCTTTTGGGTATATACCCAGAAGATGTTCCAACTGGTAATAAGGACACATGCTCCACTATGTTCATAGCCGCCCTATTTATAATAGCTAGAAGCTGGAAAGAACCCAGATGTCCCTCAACAGA
>NC_034590.1:134552985-134571801 GCF_900095145.1 Mus pahari | reverse complement strand
TATCTAATAAAATAATTAAAAAAAGAAATTAAGCGCCAATAACCCAAGTATTGCTATGTTTACCATAGTAAACAAGTAGCTTTGAGTTCAGTTTAATGCTCAGTTATAACAAAAAATATAGGCTAAGTTTTTATTTCTGCTTTCCTCTCAATGATATTTGATTTTTAATTTTAATGTTTATACACACACATACACATACACACACGCAGAGCTACATCTATACCAACGCACCCATAGGTGTCTTAGGAAGGAAAGTAATGATAGTTATAAAATAACTTCAGATAACAGTATTTTACATACTACATTAACTTTTTTGTCTAGATTTTTATGATTTAATGGGTATGAGTTATATTGTATTCAAAATTTACAAAATTGAGTTACATGCAACATGTATGCATTAGAAGGCTTCAAGTGTAGTAAGAGTATCTTACATGGATGGGTCACTGGCTGTCAGTAATTAGACATGACACAACATTTGTGTTATATCCATTAATAAGAGATGTAAGGTGTCTATATTAATCTATTAAAATCACTTTTTGTATTACGTGGACAGAGAGATTCTTACCTTTGAGTAATGCTGTCAGGATAGCTAAATCAATGTCCTGGTGGCCTTCTGATCCCATTCGAAACACTGTGATCTGCAATATGAGAAAAGGAGACAATTAACAACACACTTTCCTCCAGAGAGAAATCAAAGGAATGAGACCACATATGAGCAGTGACTATTTTACTATCTCTGAAGTAGTTTCTTAACCACAGGGCAAGCACACATGAGGATGAGAGGAGTGGACCCCGCAAGTGATTAAGGTAGAGAGATGTGTCAATAGTCTCCAAGTGGGGACCATCTTAGATAACTGTGGTTATCAAGCGAGACATTCAGGATTCACAAAATATGTAAATTGTAACCCAGACCATGAGTGAGAAACTGTGCTTAAAGATAGATGAGCACTATGTTCTGTAGAAAATGGTTGATTGCATGTGCTCATGTGCACACTATAGCCTTCTCTACACTCATTCCTTGACAATAGACATCTGTGCTGGTTGGTTTTTGTCAACTTGACACAGCCTAGGCATATCTGGGAAGGACTCTTTACTGAGAACATGTCTCCATAAGAATGCCCTGTAGGCAAGTCTGTAGGGCATTTTCCTGTTTAATGGTTGATGTGGAAGGACCCAACCCACTGTGGGCAGAACCACTCCTGGGCAGGTAGTCCTGGAGTTTATAATAAAAGTGAGCCTCTGAAACTGAAGAGATGGTTCTGTGGTTCAAAGCATTGCTCTTTCCAGAGGATCCAGTTTCAATTCGCAGCACCCACATGACAGCTTCGAGCTCTCTGTAACTCCAGTTCTTGGGATCTGACAACCTCTTTTGGTCTTTGCAAGCTCCAAGCATGTATGTTGTACACAGAAATGTATGTTATGCAAAGCACCCACACACACAAACTAAAATCATAATAAACACAAAGAGAAAGGAAACAAGCTTGAGCAAGCCAGGAGGAGCAAGCCACCATTCTTCTGTGGTCTTTGCTTCAGTTCCTGTCTCCACCATTCTGCCTTGAGCTCATGTGAGCTGGGGGTTGAAACCTGGAACCAACCCTTTCCTCACCAAGATGCTTTGGTCATGGTATTTTATAATGGCCATAAAAACCTTAACTAAGACATCATTCAGAGTTTTGACATTGGCATGCATATCAGCATTCATCCCTCTCAATGATTTGGAATATCCTTTAGAATAATCTAGCCCTATATCCAGTTGATAAGAAATGGCCTGTAGGGCAGATAGGTAACAGCCTTTCCATGGTAATGTAGGAGAGAAACAGTCTCTGGGGAAGGATAACAGGAAGGAGAGAGAGGAAACATCAGCGAGGAACTAATTCTTCCCAGAGATTTAACTGTTGACAAGAGAAAGAGAGAGCTGAGAGACTCATTGTAGAGGAGATGTTTGTGATAACAATTGATGCTGCTACCATGAACTGGTGATTGGGAATAATCTCTACCTTTATGGCACTAAAGAATTCCCCTCCTAATCTTAAAATTTGCTGACATTAAAAGAAAGCCCCAAGAAATGTCACTTATATGTACTCACTATGGTCACCAAAGGCCCAGGTTTATGTTTCTGGGAGGAAACTTTTATGGGCACACAGGAAGCAGTGGCATTCATATCGATGCACAGCTCAGGGTTTGTTTCTATTGTGTGCTCTAAGAAGTGACTCTCCTCAGATGCCTTGCCTTCTCACTTTGTAGAATGCTAGCTGGGGAGAGAAGGTTTGTAGGTGTGAAAGGCAAAGACAAGCAGCATCAGCCTGTGGTATGGGCAGCGTTTTAGAGGCAAATTGGAAAGGGAATAGAGGGCATAAGGACACACGCCCCAGGAAAACGTAAGACTCATTAGTGAATAAATCAGGAAAGAGGAGCGCATCCATCCTTAAACTGATTGTTGGACACAACAGTGATTTGTGGTTAAACATCATTGGTTTCTATCAGGGATGAGCTGAAATATGGTTTTGGAGCAAACATTTGCTTGAAAAACTTAGTGGAAGAGTTTTGATAACAGACCAAGACAATCTATTTTAAGGAAACTTCCTGCTATCTTCATAAAGAATCTTATAACTTTGCTGGAGAAAAGGAAAGATTGCTAAATGATGCATATCCTTGGTTAACTGATCAGGAAATACAACACAAAAATGTGCCGGTGTTCACTACGTGAGTTTACAGTTAGATATAATTTTAGTAAAAACTGCAAATGTGTTTTTGTGGCTTTGATAGATTGATCCTATGATTCAAATCTTAATAATCACACAAAATGGTCATAGGATGATTTACTGAACCATAGAACTTAAAAATAGTCTAATGTTGGCACTGGGAACAAGTGAGTAAAGTGAGAAATAGAATATGGCCTGGAGACATTCCTACACACATGTGGGTATTTGAAGATGGCCAGAAGGGTCACTGAAAGTCAATGGGAAGGAAGGCACCTATTTTCTGTCCCTCTCCCCTTTCTTTCCCTCTTTGACTTTCTTCCCCCCTCCCCTCCCCTCCCCTCCCTTTTCTCTCGCTCCTCTCTTTTCTTTAATAAAGGGGTCTTGTTATGTAGCTGTCTTATAGTTACAGTCTATGGTCTCAGATTCCCTGACAGCTAGGACTGTGGGTATGAAGCACTGCCCCGAGCAATAGGTGGTGCTGGCACACAGCTTTTCCAGGTTAAAAACATTTTAAATTTCTCTTCTAACTCACATTTCACACATAGCAAATTCCAAATGGATTTGATACGTGAAAGTGTGTAAGAACTGATAAAAAATACAAGAGAATATCATAATAGGTCAAGACTTATTTTTTCTGATATAATGGAATTCTTAGATTTATCTCCAAATATGATGAAAAGCACAGATCTCTCTCTCTCTCTCTCTCTCTCTCTCTCTCTCTCTCTCTCTCTCTCTCTCTCTCTCTCACACACACACACACACACACACACACACACACACACGTATTTTGTGTTAGATATACTTTAAAATAGTTTTCAAAAAAACATGTCACATTTTTAAATTTTATTTTTGAGATCATATTTTAATTATAATTTCTCCCTTCCCTTTCTTCCCTCCAGCGCTCCCTCTCCCTGATGCCATTACCTGTTCTCCTTCAAATCCCTGGCCTCTTTTTTCACTAACTGTTATTGCACATATGTTAATGTACATTAATAAATATTCCTAAATATTGTCTCCTAGTAATATTAAAAGCTACACTCATAAAGTCTCACCCATATGACTAAAAGTAGCCTAAACATTCTAAAAGTAGTTATTTTAAGGTTTCTGATCTTAGCTGTTATATGCTTTGATTAGGCAATCCTGACTGGTTTCTGTGCTTGGAGTTTACAAAAATATGTCCCTGTTATGGAACATGACACTTTAGTTAGAATTATTTTTTTCTGAATGTGTTTTATAGTAATCCTCCTTCATGCAGCTCAATTGTGGCTTGATTGATTGTCTTCCCTAAATTCTTGTGTTGAAACCTAAGGCCAGTGTGATGGGTTGTAGGATATGGGGCAATTCTGAGGGTGTTGGGTCTTGATTAATGGTTGCTATAAATTAGTATCATTATAAGAGAGTTCATACAGAACTCTCATTCCTTCTACTAGGTGAAGACACAACCAGAAGGTACCACTTAGGAGCCTGGAAGTGACCTCTACAACTTTATCACTTTGAATTTGGGCTTCTTCGCATCCAGAACTGGGGGAAGTAAATTTCCATTATGTATAAGACACCTAGGTTACAGCAGCTGAGGTGAACTATGGCAGCCCTTTTCCCAATTAGAAAAGGCCCTGTTTTGGGGAGAGCCTTTTTCTTTTCAAATACATTATCTCTAAACCCTCATTCTATATATAATGTGCGTATACATACAGATGGATATATAAAATACACAATCAACAAATCATTGGCATGAATATTTAGATTAGCTGGAGAAATAAATCAGACTCAGCTAGTTATCTGTGCCTAGGACTCTTAAATACTTATTCAAAACTGACCATTTAACAAATCAGAAGATAGCTTTGCACAAAACAAATGATAAAAACATACTTCCGTGTTGGTGGGGTAGATCCCAGCATGGATTTGGCACTAGGAATGTGTGACTCTCATAAAGCTTCAGGGGGACACCTGCCATATGAATTTTGACTTTGTCACTTTAGCATTCAGATCCTTTATGTGACTTTGGGTATATTGTGCATATTCTGGGATAGAAGAAATGTCCCAAGGAGTGCTTAACAATAGTGGAGATATTTAATTTCTACAAAGAGAAAGAAAACTATGTTACTCACCCCAAAGGTTATCTTGGATTGACACAGCAGGTTACTTTTTTGCTCTACTGTTTTATACACCAATCTCCCCTGTCTATAAGGAGGGATAATACTAGTGCTCGCCTATTTTAGCTTATACAAGACACAAACTTGTTGGATTTCTAGCAAATGACTCTGAAGTTTTGTCCCTGGGATGGAGAGAGTAGACAGAATCATAGATTGTTAAATTACCGGTTGCCTCAGACATCTTCTGCTTGACTAATCAGAGACAAAGGTCAAGCAAAAGCTGAATGGAGAGCTCTGAGTGAAATCCAGGGGCACTCACCCACCTGTCCTGTCTAAACAGTAAGACAAAATGGAAGGAGGGAACAGCACAGTCTCACTAGCTGCCTCTTTTGTGTCTGTGAATATCTGGAGCTCAGATCCTGGACTGACTTCGAGACAGAGGCTGTGAACTGGAAGGCCTTCTGGTTTGGTTTGAGTCTGAGATGTTCTTCCCCAGGATGATGTGCTGAAAACTTGCTTCTCTGGCCTTGTTGTGTGCTGTTCTGGGAACATTCACTGGTGAATGGCTCTTACGTACTGCCTTGTCCCATGTCCCTCTCTCTGCTTCCTGGCTGTCCCGAGGTGATCAGTCTCTCCCACCACAACATGACCGTGGTGTCCTCCCTTATCTATGGCTCACAGTGGTGGACTCAGCTGACTATGGACTAAAACAAGTAGTTAAAGTAAACCTCTGCTTTAGTTTTTTTTTTTTTTTTAATAATCAGGTATTTATCACAGCAACAAAAGACTAACATACCTCCATAGGCATTTGAAATAAAAAATAAGGAAGGTAGACAAACAAAACCCATCGATGTGGTGTGTGAGTTATGGTCACAGGTAAATCTTTGACCGGGGCTTCCAGGAGGAGGTTCATGTCAAGTTAGATTTCTATAGAGTACTCCTTCTACACAGCCATGTGGCTATTCTCCCTAGCCGTTACTGATGACCCCATAGATGCCAGGGGAAGATGAGAAGCAACTGTAGCATGTTCTGAACTCAAGAAGGGATTCCAGAAGGGTTGGAATGGCCTGGAAGATATTACTGCACATCAAGCATTTAATTGATAACAAGCACAGGGAACTTGGGTAGCATTTGTGCTCATTGTTTAAAAAAAAATGAACAAACTCAGTATCAAGTGGGATGCTTTGCACATCTGTTCACCTTTCCAATGCCTAAACCTCATTGCATCATTAGGGAGTCACGTTTCAGATGGACATCCTCCTGATGCAGTAGACTGGCATGTTAAATTTACCCTGAAATGTAGGATTACCAGGCTTTCTTAGAAACTACAGACTTGGGTGGGAGAGGGGAGACACTGATGAGTGGGGAGTTTTAAGGCATTTACTGGGGAGTCCTGAAGAGGCTCATGCTGCTGGTGTTAAGGAGCTTGAGATGGTATTGGCATGCAAGGACTTTGTGGGGCTTTGTTTTTGAGAGTTGAAGTCCCATCCTGGCACATTGGTGTTCAAAACACAAGTGTTTTGAACTGGGGCTGACACTGGGAGCAAGAGTGACTTTAGGAGAGGAACACCAAGGAGAGCTAGGGACTCCCAAGATATGCTATACATTATAATTTCCCTCTACCGACCCGAGATAGCATATTGTTATCACTACTCTAAAACTTTTAAAATTTGAAGTGAAATTAATTTCATTTAGCCACCCTCTACCGCACTTAGTGTTGATAGCTTTATACTCTATTTTATCCTTTGCTTTCCCACTTGGCCATTTATTCTGAAGAACAGCTGCAAAGGTGGCCGTCATGGTTTGCCCTGGGCCTAACGTTTCATGAAATGTATGTACTTTGGTGAAGTTAGCCAGTCTCCCAAGGCATATTTTCACCTCTATCATTTTACATATTGTTCTGGTGAGCATCCTCATGTGCACAGTGGGTGGGGTGATGCACTTTGGGGATAAAGCTTGTAGAATGGAAGTTCTCAGGCCAGCTGCTCTGGGCGAAAGCTCCCTCACTGTCGCTCTGATTTTCTGTCCAGTACCCTAGCTCTTTCCTTTGTGTGTCTTGATTCTGATCGTATCTGAAAAGAAAAATCATTTAACTCTACAGAAGGTACTCTTTCCCTGTAATGACTCTGAAACTCTTGTTCTTGCTCTTAACATTTCACGCATGATTGAAAACATGCTTGCTCCCTCTCATGCTGCCCTCTGCTCTGCTTACATGCTAAGCAAAGAAAAAAAAATTAAAAGATGCCTATGCATTTTGGTTCATTTTCTTTCTTTTTGTTATTTAAGGAGCAGAAAAGGACTCAATATGCCTCACATTTTCTCAAATACCATAAATATAAGTGTAATAAAAAATTTAACCTAATAGAATGTTAGCCTGATTATTTTATAGATAATTTAACATAAAAGTATAGATAATTTAGCAAAGGCTGTTTTTTTTTTTTTTTTAACTTACTGTAACACTGACATTTTTTAACATGAACACTAACGTTAACTCCAGCCCTTGTGTGACTTGGCTGGTTATATTTCAAAGCATTCTGGGATACAGGCAGACTAATCCAGTCTACCAGATGCTCAGTAATGCAACCTGAGCAAGGACCCAGACTCCTTCCTGGAAATGAGTTTCTTGTTTATACAAAGAAAAGTGTGTGTATAGGGGTAATGGTGGGTAGAAAGTGGAGTCCCACAAAGCCTCGCAGAATACTAGGAGCACAAAAAACTGTGAGGGTTACTCCTGGGTATATAAAAAAAGCTTCTTAACATGGCTCGTGTGGAGTGGAGTAAAAGAATTCTTTCCACAAAAGAATAAGTGTGGAAAACATTTCAAGTTTTCCTCCAAAATTTCCTCCAAATTCAGCCTTTTTCCTGGACAAAGTTCCTGAGCTTAGATAACATTATGGCTTTTATATGGAAGGGAAGTGCAGTTTTAAAATTTATGCTCTTCCCTTATTTCTTACCCTCTACCCTGGTTAGCAACCAGTATTACCGCTTGTCTTCATTTTCATGTTCTGTCCCCTTACAAGTCAGAAATTTGGTTTCTGTACTTGTCACACCCAAGTCCTGAACGACATTAATTCACTAGGCTGTTTGACTGAGCATCTACACCTGGTGCTCTGAGTATGGAAGATACAGTTGTGAAACAATCAGAAAAGACCTGTGCCTTCTCAGAGCCGGCATCCTCAGAAGGGGAAATGAGAGCGTCCGTGCAGTAGGTGATGTCACATCAGGAAACGTTCTGTCCAACACTGCTTCTGCCTTCTCTTACCTCCCCTTGCTCTGTCTCAGCCTTTGCAGCCTTGGTTCAGCCTGCAGCATCTTCAGTTTTGTGGTATTTCCCACCCCCCTCCACTGGTCTTCCTGATTCCAACCCTTTCTCTCATCTCTTGTTTCTTTCCCATAAGGCTAATCTATAATCCCCTGTATTAATTTTTGTAGTGGCTTCCATCTCTTTATAAAAACAGAAATTGAAGCAGGGCGTTCAGGAGCTGCAGGTATTGTGTTCTCTTGTCCTTCAGTCTCATCTCTTTTTGACTGCACACTCACTGTCAGCCCTTGCTACCATCACTATCATCAACAGCCACAACCCATGCCCACATACCAGATGTCCCACTTGTGAGAGGCAGCCTGCTCCTTTTTCAAGACTCTAGCGGTTTTGGTTTCTCAGCTTTTGTCCATTCCATTTCTTCTTAGTGGACCCCCATTCCCTCTTCTTGGTCAACTAACTATAAGTGGTCTTCCACTCCAGACAAACCACCTTAGGAAGCTTTTCCTCATACCAAGGAGTAACCCTCACCTTTGTGTTGTGCTCCTAGTGTTCTGTAAGGCTTTGCAGGACTCCACTTTCTGCCTGCCACTTTTCCTACACACACTTCTCTTTGTCTAAACAAGAGACTCATTTCCAGGAAAGACTGATTTAAAGAAGATGGAAAATTTAAAGAGAAGTAGGCTATGCCTCACAAGTGTTAAGAATCAATTTTAGCCCAAGAGTCTTTTGGACGCTGTGCTGCTGTTGAGGGACTAAATGGGTATTGTGTAAAGGAGGGTGGGTGTATGACTTATAATCATTGTTTACCGAGATTTGGTATAAGTAAGAAAATCTGAGAATTACAGAAGCACAGAATACCCTAAAATATATTTTGGCAAGAGGCCTGAATCTTTGATTCTACGTATATTAAACTACACTCAGTACAGGAAAGTAAAATATATATATATCACCCAGGGAAATATAGCAGAAACATAAAATGACTTAGGGGGAACCTAATTAGTTTGTTTTTCCTGTGAAATAAATGAGTCTCTTTCTCACTGTGAAAATAACAACTGCTGAATTAATCTTGGAGTTGTCATTTTTAAAATCCAGTAGGTCTCAGGTCAAATAGGAAGAAGCTATGGAAGAATATACTGGGGAAATTAAACCAACTCACTTTCAAAGTACTATTCATCAGCTTAACTCGTGACATAACTCTATCACAGTGGGCATCGAGTCTGTGAAAACAGACAGAGGTATTGAGCAGAACTTTAGAAATGAAAATAACCGTGACATTACACTGAAAGGCAGGCAGAAGCTGCAAAGATACTTCAGTTCAATCGATCTGAAATAGAAAGGAACATTCCACAGCCGATCCCTGCTGCTATTGTACAGGTGACATCTGCGTTTGACAAATGGTTTGTACCGTGTCTGAGAAGTTTACAGAAATGCTCTAACTGCAAGTAGATAACCAGCAAAGGAAATTCTTGCGATTTCAGAAAAGTCCATCTATAATAAGGTTAACCAATAGATTCAAGGAGACCAAAATGGCACATTAGAGTTTCTACAGAAGAAATATTTCTATGTGGAAGTGGTTGCTCATGCTGGAATCCCAGTATTCAGGAGGCTGAGGTAGGAGAGTTGCCATGAGTTCCAGGCTAACCTGAACTACAGAATAAATAAATGTCTAAAAGATAAACTACAGACACCTTAACCTATTTATTCCCTTGCCCCCAAAGGACAAATGCACATTTCTGAAGTGTTCCGTGTTCAAATTCTTAATACAATCTGCAGAGGCTTCACATGAATGAAAGAGACTCAAGAATTCAATCACTGAATGCAGCATCTTTTATTTTGTTTTTAATTTCTTTTTTTTTTCTTTTTCTTTTTTATGGTGCTGGGAATCAAGCCAAGGACCTTGCACATAGCAGACAAGTGTCCTACGGCTGAGCTCCAGTGCCTTTTAAAGTCCACCAGGATATCATAACATGTTCCCTGTGACTCACTAGTCCCTGAAAAACACTTGAGACAATTGATTAATATAAAATTTAAAGGTATATGCTCCTTAAGATACGAAGGATAGAAGACCATGAAAAGGGAAAACAGGAATCCTAATTGGACATCATAGGGGGCTTTTATGCATACTACGGCTTTTGTCTATGGCTTTAGTTTTCTTTCTGGTGTATGCAAAGATGACTTGGCACAGAGCAAATAAGGATGCACTTTTAGGAGCAGAACTCCAGGAACCTGAAACTTCTCTGCGTTTACTTCCTAGCGTTCGAAAGATGACCTATTTGGTAAGATTGTTAAAGTTGTCACTTTGTCAAAGCTACTAACTCTAGTAAGGGACATATATTAATATGCAATAGGCAAGGAAAGCAGAGGAAATTCAAATATAATTTTAGTTGAGAAAAACAAAACAGCACTGGAGAGAGAAATGCAAATTTAAACTTAGAATAGTAATATCAGATTCAATTATTTGTAACCAGTTCCGTATGAGCCATAGCCATTGCCTAGTATCCACGGGGACTGATTCTAGTACTTCCCATGGGCATCACACTCAGAGGGTGCACAAGTCCCTCAGTTCAACACAATTTGGTATCTAGACTATACAACCTTCCACACAGGTTTTGTCAACTCTAAATGAGTATCTACTGCAATGTAAATACTTGCAGGTAGCACTTTGGCTGTATTGGTATGACGAGAAATTTAGTTTGTACATGTGCAAGTGCAGCTCTTTTCAAATAGTTTTGTTTCTTGGCTGGTTGAATCTGTGGATGTGGGGACCTGTGGATTCTGAAGGGATACTGTGATAATTCTCCATGGAATAATTTTGAAAAAGTCTCATATTTTGTGCTGAACTAGTAGAATAAAAAATGCCGCAGAGACAGAAATTGGTTGACATTAATATAATTCCAGCGTGTCCTATAAAACTTTTATGAATACATTTGCATATTATATAAATGATGACTCGACTTTGAAAAAGGATAGGTCGCTAGGCAGTGAGCTTGTTAGTTTATTTTTTACCTCTTTAACCTTTGGTGCATAGATTGACTTAGTTTTTCTTTCTTTGCTTTTTTATTAGTGAAAGATTGTCTTATAGGGTGAGTCATGCCTACATCATTGCTCAGCTCTGTTACCTCAAGGGATCTTACAGACAAGCAAGTCGGCAGTTAGTGAAGGGAGCTGGGGAAAGGGCGGTATACTTTGTATTGGAATCTTAGATTCTTTTTACCTTTTAAATCCCGCCATAAATTCAAAACACTACTGGTTTTCCCACCCCAAAAATGTACTTCAGAGGCCAGAAGTTCCCTACTATCTCGGACAGGTTGTAGTTTTCTTCTTGTAAAGGTAATAAACTTGCCACCCTGTGTGTTTCTTTTCTCGCCTTGCCCCTCTCCCCTTCCCTCTCCTTCTCCCTCCCCTCTTCCCCCTCCTCCATTTTAGTCCCTTCTTTCTACTTCTTCTTCTTCTTTTTTTTTTTTAGATTTTTTTAAAATTTATTTATTATTATTTTCTTTATTTACATTTCAAATGCTATCGCGAAAGTTCCCTATACCCCACCCCCGCCCCTGCTCCCCTACCCACCCACTCCCACTTCTTGGCCCTGGCCTTCCCCTGTGCTGGGTCATATAAAGTTTGCAAGACCAAGGGGCCTCTCTTCCCAGTGATGGCCGATTAGGCCATCTTCTGCTACATATGCAGCTAGAGACANNAGCTCAGGGGGTACTGGTTAGTTCATATTGTTGTTNCANCTACAGGGTTGCAGCCCCCTACAACTCCTTGGGTACTTTCTCTAGCTCCTCCATTGGGGGCCCTGTGTTCCATCCAATAGCTGACGGTGAGCATCCACTTCGGTGTTTGCCAGGCACTGGCATAGCCTCACAAGTGGCCGCTATATCAGGGTCCTAGCCCCTTCTTTCTATTTGCCTCCTTTTTTCCCCTGCTTTCTCTCCCCACTTCACAGAAGAGAAACAGAAGCATGTTTGAAATATTCTTTTTCATGCCACATTTTCAATTAACATTATTTTTATGGATGGTTGAGAACTCTTCAAGAATGTTATTTTAACATTTGCCAGAAATTTTATCTGATATAGTTTAGTTCAATGCCCCTATAGTTAAACAATTATATTGCTTCTAAATGCTTGCTGTGACTAAAGATAAGATAAAAGTTTGGAGTGTGGATCTTGTTCTGTATTTAGCATATAGTCCTTAGGAAAAATTCCTAAGATGGGTGGAGCTTCTCTCATAAACTTGTGTTATAGCTAGAGATGAGTCTTAGTGTCAAAGTGAGTTGAAGCTTGTGTCGTCTTTGACCCTGATTTGCTGTGACAACATGATGCTAAACCCATCAACCAAAGCTCAGGGGAGGTATGCTGGTTCCAAAATGATCCTGGAGAACAGATCCCTGCCTTTGTTAAGGGAGCTGGATCAGAGCTTGTCCCTAGGTCTTCACTACTACCAGCCTCCAGGAGGAGATTCAGTTCTTGTTTCTAACCCAGTTTGACATGCCTGATTTTTCTTTCAGTTCTCTGAAAGCTGCACAGGGTCTCTAAGGCCATAATAGCTTACATAACAGGGCACGTGCCAGCGAAATCACTCAGTGGACATACTGCATGGGGACTGATTTTACGATACATAAGTCATATCACAGTAAGAACAATTTAAAATATGGGTCAGTAATTCAAGGCTTCCTAAACTCACGACTGGCATTTCATTCATCATTGAGAGAGAGCCCTGCCACCCTAAGATGACGCGTAAGGCATCAGGACAAAAGCTCTCAGCTGTTTCTGTGATGAGGGCAAAGTGTGCAGTGGGACACAGCTCTTTATGTTGCTCTCACTCTCTAGAGGGTGGGGACCAGAAGGTGGCCTGTCATCTTCTGTCTCCCTCTTTCAGTTCTTTGCCTGATGATGGATGTTTCCATGTTGATTTATCATATAAATGTGTGATGTGCCTCCCTGGATGTTAATGGGACAGATGTCATAGGACTTGCAGTCACATTTCCAGAAGCTTCTTTGTGAATCTTGTGGCACAGATTAAAACACGCAGAATAAAAATAATTGTTATTTATAGCTTGTCAGCCATCCAGATGGATGAAAGTTTAATTTGACCCAAGGTAATATTTTCCATTTTAGAAAAGCATATTGCTGGGTTCACATGCAGTTTTTTCATATATGTTTAAAAATAAATGTAAATATCTTCCAGGAACAATACCCAGGACCCAGATGCACTTCTGGGCCTACACCCCATATGTGCTTCTTATTGGATTATAACATTTTTTGTTTTTTTTTTTAAATAGCTTTTTTTCTACCCTTTTTATCACTGCCAGATAAAACTACATATTTTTACCCCCTCATTTTTCTGTCATATTTACTATGACAGCTCACATTTCTGTAGCAAAGACACTTCTTTGAGATACTGTCACTAGGTGAGACATAGCACAAAGCACCATGACGTGCTCCAGACAGAGAAGATTCTCACTTCAAGCTAGTCCAGACCCCTGGTAACAGCACTATTAACAGCTTCCAAGTCGGGTAGACCAGATGTCCTTAGTCTGTCTCTCTGGGAATCTGCCCACCTATTACTGGGCCAAGCCCACTTTTCAGACTTAGGCAGTACAACCCTAAGATTGAGCAAATGAGGGAACTTTGAAAGTAAGGATGATAAAGATGTAAATTACTATAAATTTCTTTAGATATTTCATTTCTTCTTCCATGTCCAAGGTAAGGAACACCAGAGACAAATAGTCTTGAAGGTAGAGCATGGCAGGTTCTCTGAGGGCAGTATCTCTGACTTATGTTAGGCAGACTTTCGGTACTATATCTACTAGACCTCTGGAGAGGAGAGCTACTTAAATAACACCCCCTCCCCACCTCAGAGCCTGAAAGACTGTAGTCAGGAGAAATGCTTTGGAAGAAAACCCTTATTTCAGCTTGGGTCTCCAACTTTAGGTTCACAGGTTTTCTCTGTATGGCTTGCAGGATGACATTAGTTTAGTTTGGCAAATGTCCAATGCTAAAGGGTTCCTGACCTAATGTTCTTGCATCTCAGAATCAAATAAGTTTGGGGCTCTCTTTTGCCTTAGAGGCTGTGCATCTTCTTTGTTTGTTTTCAGAATAGCAAACAAATAGCATCTGGTCAACTTAGTCCAACCTCCTACCTGATACTCTAATTCCCCAGGAAAATTGGAAGAAGAGATCTTGAATTTTATGGGTGGTATCAACTGAAAATCAGACTTGCTATCTTATGTAGTTTGTTCAATGGTTTAGGGAAAATTTTCAGTGTAAGCACCTTCTTCTCATATGGTACTGGGTGATGGTTCTACAATCTTTTTTCTCTATTATAAAAATCACATTGTTGAAGGTAGTCCATGAAATCAGGTAAGTGGCATATGGCAACCTTTCTTTCCCTCAGAAAAGCCTGCCATTCTTCCCATTTGTGCTCAGGACCAAGGACTCCCCACTGTGAACACTGGCTGTACATAGTCTGGCCCAGGGCTAGTCTCTGCACCTTCTCATTACCTAGGCACATTCTGTGTTCTGTCTTGAAGATGACAGACATTGAACATCATATGGACTTTGAACTAGATAACTGAGGAGGGAATGATGCTAGCTAATATATACATGTTCTTAGGCCTATGGTCCAAAGGAAACTATGGTTTGATGTGAAGTCAGTTTCTACCATCGTGCTGCACAGGTAGGTCATGGCAATTCCCTTCCCTCTGTTTTCCTTGTAGGTTCCCTATGTCTCTCTCTCTCTCTCTCTCTCTCTCTCTCTCTCTCTCTCTCTCTCTCTCTCTCTCTCTCTCTTTTCTGGTCTGCCCCACCCTAACATTCTGCCTGGCTTTCAGCTCTTTGCTCTCTGAGACAAAGTTCAAACATCACTTCTTGCATGCCCATCTTAGTGACTGGCTCTGTGCCTCCTCAGAACAATGTGAAAAATTTCCTCTCTCAGCACAGAGGCTCTGATAGGGTTACATCAGTACATCAATGCTTGTTCATTACACATAGACAGGGTCATAAACACCGCTTGTATGCCACCATCATGACTTCAGCCAGCCTCACAAGTTCACACCACTAGCTACTGCCACTGATTTTATTTTACATTTCACAGTTTATGACCTTGAAGCCATGTGTAAGGTCATGCAATTGGGAAAGGACGAGGATCCCAGAAGACCATATACTCTTATGCCCTGGTTAGACAAAATGGCAATATCTGTATTGCTTATGATTAACCTGCAAGGCTACAAGCTAAGTGATTCCAGACTTAGTGGGGTTTGAGATTTTCTAAAATGAAGTCAAGATCATAGCAGATCATCTTTACTGGTGTGACTGGGAGGAACTCTACTTGGGTTCTGGATGAGAAATATTGCAAAGATACACCCACACTGTGACCAGATGTGAAGTGTAAGATTCTGGTCAGCCTTGCCTGAACCCAATCAGACCTTCTCACCCATGGGTATGCTTGTCCTTTCTGAAAAGCGTGAGTCATAAGAAGTAGTATTCCTATTATGAAAGATAGTAGGAAGCAAGCCTTCCTGGCCTTGTGGATAAGTAGAAGCCCATTGGTGATGGATGTGTGAGGTCAGTGTACAGACTTTGTGGAGTGTGTATTTGCCCCAAGATAATCCCAAGTTTTGTTTGCTTGAGTTAATATGTTTGAGAGCATTTGTAAATGGAGCTCTAAGATTATATCATAGCATGATATTATTGTCTTAAACAAAGGCAAACAAGAGAGAGCAAATAAACAAGAAAAATCACAAAGGCCAGTTACTGGAATCAAATCCAGCCAGATCCTCCCCTGCCTTGAACTGGTCCTGTGTGCCTGGCTTCGGTCCCATGGGCAGAAGCCTTCCCTTGTTTGTTTACACAATGCTGAGCCTGAAGACACTGCCATTTTTCTCTTCCTTTTTGCTCTTTTTTTTTTTTTTTATTTCAACTTGGCCTCCTCCACAGTCTTTTTTCTTGGGCTACTGGAGAAGAATGAAGAGCAAGCAGGGGCTGGGGGTTCTTTTTTCACATGACTGAATGGAAATACAAAAGGAAACAAAATGCAGCCCCAGTTGGCTTCCCCCTTAAAGCAGCTTGGCAAATTAAAAAGGAAGCTGGTGGGAGAATGAAGCCTTCACACGAAACTGTATTTTCTGACCTGACAAAGGAAGAACGTGGCATTCGTTCAGTGGTGAAAGGGACTATTAGTCTAGGGCCACATTATCCTGACCTACAGTGAACCTTGTTTTGAAAAGTTTCCTATTCTTTCACTCTCAGATGGAATTGATTCAAAGAAAGAGCAATTCAGTCTATCAGCTCCATTGTTTCTCGGGAAGCCAGGGTGATTAGTCCTTTCCCTTCCTAGTGCCAAGGTGAACACACAGCCCCGAGTTCTCCTGCTCCCAGGATTGCTTTTATTTTCTATGCCACAGTAAAAAATTAGGTGGACTTCCTTGATAGCTTGTAAGGAAGTCTTAAGAAGAATACTTGGTAGCGTACTGGCTGTCATGAGTAGCCAGTGTAACTATGATCAGTAGTGAATATGGTCAATGGTTTTGATACCTCCTTTACACTGAATCCAAATGTGAGCAATGCCCATCATCACCAGGTCCAAGCTACAGTCCCCTCTCCCAGGTAATTACAGCAGTAAGCAGCAGCCTTCTTCCTTCCTTGCCTCTTCATCAAGCCTATTCTCTGGATAACAGCACAGGCCTGAAGCCAATCGTCAACTCTGTTCTGCTTCTCATTGGCTGTATTTGCCCTTGGGCAAGTTCACCTCCATTTGGAAACCTGCATTTCCTCATCTGGAAAGTAGGAATCTTTCCTATTATAATATTTTTCTATTAAAAGTCAAAAGATATAACTACATGTTAAGTTCTTGGCACAGGCCTACTACATGAGAGCATCATTGAGTTATAGGGTAAGGGGGGGAGGATAAGTTTTGACCCAATGAAAGATCTATAGTGAGATCTATAAGAAAACTATATAGACCCATGTGTAGGAACAGCATCCTACTGTGGTGTAAATTAGTAGTCAAACATTTGCCTAACGTTGAGTGATGGCCTGGTTTTGATTTTTAGTACAGAAAGAATCGAACAGAAGTGAACTCAACAGAACCAAACCGAACTGATGCAAACCAAGCACAAAGCCACAACTTCAACTCTCACTGGCTCAGAGACTTTCAGATGTTACAGAAAGACGAAAGGGTGCAACATTTAAAGGGCAACAGGGAAATGATATGGTCTATTCTGTACCTTCCTCAGATGAAGCCCCGCTGAATGATGAATAGCTGTGTAAATCCCCATGTACACTGAAAGGTTTTCAAATATACAGGTATACTGAGCAAAATGATGGGTTTCACAATGTTAGTTTCTTTCAAGTATATCGTGTTCTTGAAGAACATTCAGCACCACAAACACCTTCACCTTTCTTCCTTCTTCTATCCTCCCAGTAGCCCAAGTTCCTTGTTGGCTAACACGGCCTCTTCTTCCATTGAGAAGCCAAAAAAAATGTGTGGAAAGGAATAAAGCTTCAAATACTGTAAATCATTATTTAACAGCAGGTTTATAGTAGAGAACCACAGCATTAGGTATCTTCATTACTGCTGTAAACTTCCTAGGGTGTGGACAAACCTGGATCACATGACGTTATATTTTTTAATGGGGATTGAGCCTAGGGCCTCACACATGCTGAGACAAATTCTACTATGCAGCTGTAGTCTTATCCTTAGCCATTTTCTGATCCCCCCTTTTTTTCTTTCATGATAGGACCCCTCTGTGATAGCCCCAATCGGTCCTGGAACTCACTCTGTAGATCCAGCGGCTTCCGCCTCCCAACTGCTGGGATTAAAGGCATGTGCTTCCCTTGCCTGGCCATTTTCTGACTTTTAATCATTGAGATAGGATTACCCAGGCCTTGAACTCACTCTGTAATCCAGGCAAGCATTGGAGAAATTTATGATCCTCATGCCCTAGCCTTGAGAGTAGCTGGGACTACAGGCCTGCAGTACTAGGCCTGCTTTGACTTGGCTCTTTGATGCTATCAAAGGATATAGTAAACTTATGAGAGGTAGGAGCTTCTGACAGTGCAACACAGCACATTATTTTACAGCTTACATTTTATGGGACTGAGTATTTTCAAATAATAACCCAGTAGCACAGCGGTTCATCATCATTACCACGTGTGATGTGTCATACGCTATACTTTTATCCAAGTGTTACACACATGATAGGCCTTTACATCAATGTCAGTGAAAACAATTGGCAATATGTTCTCTGATGCCATGGTGGCAGTCATGTTTCTAAGGGGTGAGGAATTTCTCCTGTTGTAATCTTGTGGCTTCAGTGTCATCTGCAGCTAGGCACCGCTGGTGACACTGTTATGTGGCATGTAACTGTGTAATCAAAATCAGGAAGCATCGACAAAAACCATGGGGGAATTCTAGCTAGAGTAGGATTTGCCTCAGAGGTCTTTCTGGAGATGGCTTGAGATTTGATTGGACATTGTAGGCTGAATTAGAGTTTCAGTTCGATAATTTTCTAGGTGGGGAGAAACTGGAAGGAGAAAGTGTGAGTGAAAAAAGAAAAATGAATTCTGAAATCTTATGTCTGAAAGTTCATCTAGCTGGGGCTATGGGTGGAGGAAAGACCATTTGTAACGTAAGACCGGAAAGGGAGGTTGTGGGCAAGCAGTAGATAATCTTCGCTGTCACAGCATTTGGGCACACTATGCACTATGCCTCTCTCTCTCTCTCTCTCTCTCTCTCTCTCTCTCTCTCTCTCTCTCTC
>NC_034590.1:134543331-134552815 GCF_900095145.1 Mus pahari | reverse complement strand
ACACACACACACACACACACACACACACCCCTCTATTAATCCACACATCAATTTTTAGGCTTGGAGAGTGAATAAGATAATTGCCCAAGATAATTTACGCGATGAAAGACTGAAAGAGTCAAGATCTGGTTTCAAATGCACCTAGCTCACACTAAGATCATTTGCTAAAGCCAAACAGAGTCAGAGGAAATGGAAGCCTAGAGTGGGGACTGTAGGCAGGACCTGGATTTAGAATGCCATTAAAAAATGGCTGTCGTAGAGCAATGTGTACTTACATAAGAGGAAAATCCTTTCTTCAGCTCTCTGGAGATAAAACCAGAGGGTGGCTTTACAGGCATCCACTGGTCCATCCTGGCAAAAGGAGGTAAGCCCATGTGTACACATAGACACAGCGTTTCTGAGAGACCCTGGGCCATGTTAACCATGCTGCACATGCTAAATGCTGTTCCAGATGATGCCATGCTGTGATTTTACAAAGAACCTGCAAAGACTTACACATCATCATCACCACTGCTGTCAAATGCCAAACTGTCTCTACATCTCTCCATTACATTGACTGGCTCACATAATGGTGCCCATTGTAATTCCACATATTAAAGAATGAAGTAATTAGTCACAAGTTAGCTCTCACATATGGAAATGCAACCGGTGTTTGGACTATCTATCTATCTATCTATCTATCTATCTATCTATCATCTATCTATCTATCTATCTATCTATCTATCTATCTATCTATCTATTTGCTATCTATCTAAACTCCAATTTTGTATTTTGGAGAGTAAATTAGTTGCCTCCAAACACTTATCTCAACACTAATTTTAGTCCCACTGGGACTCCATTATCTTTTTTTTGGAATGATTTCATGAAATTCTAATATACTGTCAGGGATAGTGGTGGGTACTAAAGCATGTCTAAATAACCCCAGACTGCTTACATGTAGAGTTCATCACATACACACACAGACACACACACACACAAGCATGGGTTAGGATGATTAAACATAGGGGTTTCTGTATAACAAAAATAATGTTCTATCCCTGAGCTAAATCATAGCTCTAAATGTTTCTGACATTATTTTTAATATTTTGTGGTACTAGAATTGAACCTAAGGCCTCATATATTACAGACATTTATTCTACCACCAAGGCATGTCCGAATGTCCCCTATACCCTCCCCCTGCCCTGCTCCCCTACCCACTCACTCCTACTTCTTGGCCCTAGCGTTCCCCTGTCTGGGGCATATAAAGTCTGCAAGACCAAGGGGCCGCTCTTCCCAATGATGGTGGACTAGGCCATCTTCTGCTACATATGCAGCTAGAGACATGAGCTCTGGGAGACTGATTAGTTCATATTATTGTTCCACTTACAGGGTTGCAGACCCCTTCAGCTTCTTGGGTAATTTATCTAGTTCCTTCATTGGGGGCCCTGTGTTCTATCCTATAGATGACTGTGGGCATCCACTTCTGTATTTGCCAGGCACTGGCATAGCCTCACAAGAGATAGCTATATCAGTGTCCTTTCAGCAAAATCTTGCTCGCATATGCAATAGTGTCTACATTTGGTGTTTTTTATATTTTTATGTGTGAGTATTTGTGTGACTATGTGTATGTGACTGTGGATGTATTCGCTTGTGTGTGCAGTTCTCACACAAACCAGAAGAGGGCAGTAAAATTACGTGGAGTTGGAGTTACAGGCAGTTTGTGAGCCATTTGACTTGGTTTGTTAGGAATCAGATAGACTGAGTGAGGTAACCCAATCACAAAAGAACACATATGATATACACTCACTGATAAGTGGATATTAGCCCAGAAACTTAGAATATCCAAGATACAATGTGCAAAACATATGAAACTCAAGAAGAAGGAAGACCAAAGTGTGGATACTTCATTCCTTCTTAGAATGGGGAACAAAATACCCATGGAAGGAGTTACAGAGACAAAGTTTGGAGCTGAGACAGAAGGAAGGACCATCCAGAGACTGCCCCACCCAGGGATCCATCCCATATACAACCACCAAACACAGACACTATTGCATATGTCAGAAAGATTTTGCTGTCAGGACCCTGATAAAGCTCTCTCTTGTGAGGCTATGCCAGTGCCTGGCAAATACAGAAGTGGATGCTCACAGTCATCTATTGGATGGAACACAGGGCCCCTAATGAAGGAACTAGATAAATTACCCAAGGAGCTGAAGGGGTCTGCAACCCTATCAGAGGAACAACAATATGAACTAACCAGCACCCCCCCCCCCAGAGCTGTGTCTCTAGCTGCATATGTAGCAGAAGATGGCCTAGTTGGCCATCAATGGGAGGAGAGGTTCTTGGTCTTGCGAAGATTATATGCCCCAGTCCAGGGGAATGCCAGGGCCAGGAAGCAGGAGTGGGTGGGTTGGGGAGTAGGTCGGGGGAAGGGTACAGGGGATTTTCGAGATAGCATTTGAAATGCAAATGAAGAAAATATCTAATTAAAAAAAAAGAAAAAAAAGAAAAAAAACCAGATAGAATCTGCCCCAAGAGCACCAAGTGCTCTTAACTGCCAAGCCCTCTCTGCAGCTCCTTTGTCTTTATTTGAGTTCTTTCCTGCTAATATTTGTGAGTAAGTGAAGGCTGGAACATATCTAGACTCTGAAGGCAAACAACTGCTAAGTGAAGACTTATCTGCCTGTTTAAGGGGGGGAACAGCCAAGTTCTCAGCGACAGAACTCATGGTTCTCCTCCAGCACTCCTTGAAGCATTGTGGCCCTGTAAATCTCACTCCCTTCAAGAGCACTGAGTGCTACCGCTCCCATTTCTCCCGTGGAACTAGCGGTGACTTAAAAAAACAAGTATTGAAAGTCATCGAAGTGGAATTTGCTGTAGTCTAAGCACACGGTTGGAGATCTCCCAACTCATGCCAAATGACTCATTGTGGTTTGTTTCATGGATTCTGGGCAGATGCCTACGATCTGTTTGATGCCTCATTGAGGTCAAGACTGTTCCATGTTTGTTATAGGTAGCCAGTGCTTCACAGCAAAGAACCTTTTAAGAGAAGGAGTTAGACAGGAGCAGAACCTGGCTGCTGACTGGAGAGGCCCCTAGCTCTCCAGCCATGCTAAGCAGTCAGAAGCTCTGCTACTGAGGCGCTCCTCCCCTTTCATAGGCTTTACCTTTCTACTCACAAGGTCTTTGAAAGATAAACTCACTAACTCTGGGGAGAAAGTAGCATGCCTGCTGGCTCTTCCTTCTTCCAAATAGAATTTTCCTTATTTATTCCTGGAAAAGCCATCAGACAGCCAGGCAGGATAAAGAGAACCTCAGTTAAGGAGAGATAAAGAGTCAGGGCGACTATACGTCTCTGAACGGAACCGCCTCTCCGTGGTTTTGACAATCGCGACTCCCGATTGGCCAAATTATCCAAAGTACTTCATCACTAACCTTGGGCTCCTTTATGCTGCGTTTCTTTGGTAGAGGGTTCCTTGTACGCCCACATAAAGCTCTAGTGTGGTCTAAAGCAAGATGCTCAAGAAAGTTGAATTACAAAGGGCTGGCGTGGTAAATGGCATGCAAAGCTGTGTGTTCGTAGCTGATAAGCACAAGTCTAAGAGGTGTACGAAGCAGAATCTAATTGTTTTCTGCCCATCACTAGCTTTTTGTTTCTGGATTCCAGGGACTGACGTTTCTTCCTATTGAATCTCTCTCTCCCTTAACTGGCCATTTGCAACAGAATGTCTGTCAACTTCAAAGTTATATACAGATAATCACATGGAGAAATATTTGGGGGGGGGTGTGGAATCCCTGTCTCATACAACCTCACATTTCTTCTGATTAGGTTTGGGCCTACTCTTTCCCTTCCCCTCCTCGTTTCTTTTTGTAAAGCCGTTAGCTAGGAGTCTTAGAGCTCCACCAGTCTGGTACATGCTGGGTCCCCCATTCTTCCCACCATGTGATCTGTTCAGATCTGAGCTAGTACATTTACACTAACATGTCAAATGCATATTACAAAGGATATGCACATACCATGAATAGGTGTGTATATACACATAGCTCCTTTTGATTATCTCACTGATTATTCTACATTTTGGATTCTCAATAGAAATGGTCAGAGGAGTTAATAAATTCTTCAATAACTATACTTTAAGGATCCCGTCATGCTCTGTTTCTACACAGAGGAACTGGAGTTAAGGAGACTTAATCAAAGCTTATCATTTAAAAAATGTCATCAGTAGAACAGCTTGAGCCTCTGAAAAAACATGATAGTTTTTAGATAATGAGAAAAATGTGCCCTTTTTGGACCATGATTTTGAAAAATAAAATATTCTATATTAACAGATAAATGAACCTAAATGTATCTATCAGTGGGGAATCTCACAAGATTATGCACTACACAATGGGCTTTCTGAAATCCCGAAAATGAGTGCGTTTATATCAGGAGCAGCGGACTTGTCAGTTCCCTAGGGAGGAACCAGGTGTTATTTTTTTATTCACTCTAGGAAAATGAAAGACCCAATTTTCATCAGGTAGTGGAGTCTAATGACAGCATTACTCCTTACAATTATGAGCTTCTCTGAAAGATGAGCTAAGGCTATATTCCAGCAACCATAGCCTCCGGGGCTTCAGGCTTGATGGGATCAAGTCAATCTCCAAGGAAAATGGGCTAGAAGAATTTTTTTCCTTCTAAAAGATGTGAATAAGAAGCTCTTTAATTATCACAATATTATCTCCATGTCACTTGATATGGTGATGGCATCTGATGTAGTAGCAGTTGAGAAGCAGGGGCATCCTGAGTTCAGTCAAGGCTAACCTGGGCTACATATTGAGACCTGTCTCAAAAAAAAAAAAAAAAAAAAAAAGAACAAACAAATGAAAACAGACAAACACTAAGGGCTATGTAGTGAGAACTGTCTCAAAAAAAAAAATCTGGTTACACCCAAGTATCTCATCTACAGACCACCTAGAGCATGCCTTCCATGCTCCCAGGGACCACCAGGGACCACCAGGGAAGATGACTTTCCAGCCCCAGCTTCCCTGGAGTCTCCAGGGAAGGAAAACTCAGGGCATTTTTCAGGTTGCTTGAGTTTCAGAGCCTGTCTTTCTGTCAGACTGGCTCAATCTCCTGAGAATTCCCAGATGTGACAGGCAGTCAACAGCTTTGCTGGGCATGACAAGTTTCATTTCAGGCAGTTCAGCATGTAATTTCAAGGGGACCAGCTGCTGTTCTGGGCCCAATCGACTGCAGGTTTCAATTGCTTTTCAAGTACTACTTCATTGAACATACTCTGCAGTCACAGTGTGGCCAGGGCCAGCGTGGCAATGACAGAAAGACTTCACAAGCCCTTAAATAAAAAGCATGTTTTGCTAGTTTTACAAAACAGTAGTCAAAATATATGTAAAAAATAATTCCCCCTCATAAAAGTCTAAATGTAATTTGGTGGTGGCATCATAACTATACCTATTTATGGGAGTGACATGTCATTATGATACACACACTTTGTGTAATGATTGTATCAGGGTAAACTTGTCTCAACTCTCCAAATATTATATATCAAAACACAAGCTATGTGTCTACTATTACTATTACTCACTATGCATTATAAGCCAATATAATTGTGCTATGATATATCATAATATAAGCACTGCAGATAAGATTATTTAGTATATTAGTCTTGTTACTGGCAAGTCAGTCATCTTAATGCTTGCTTTATAGATAGCAGGATTTCCATCAGAAGACATGAGGGAAGTGAATTAAGAGCTATGAAATCATGGAAAGGATGCGACTGTATCCTTAGGGAACCTGGGCTAATTGACATCTGTGGTGAAAAGTCCTAGCAGATAGGGAGCTGTGTACACTCAGCAAAGGCTGCTGCTATTTTTAAGAGCACACTTCCTCACCAGTAACAGAAGTACTGCATCTACTAGCACCATTTTACGGTTTCCATTCTGTGTTAGATGCTTGGCAGGATGCATTTTAACTTAAAAAAATATTACACACACACACACACACACACACACACACACACACACACACACACACACCAGAAGAAAGCATCGGATCCCATTACAGATGGTTGTGAGCTACCATGGGTGTTGGGTATTGAACTCTGGACCTCTGGAAGAGCAGTCAATGCTCTTAACCCCTGAGCTATCTCGCCAGCCCCCCCCCCCCCCCCCCCCCGCACTTTAACGTTTGATGGTGTCACCAGCATCCCATATGAGGATAATATTAAGTACAAATGAGAGTTTATCCCACTAGGCTCGGAGACCCTAGTGAGCAACCAGGAGTGTGTTTTGTCTTGGTGCATGCAAGTAGGGTTTATGAGTTTGTTCTTTTCTATATTGCTGAAATGATGAAATGATAATTAGGTAATTTCCCCTAGGGTGGAAAAACTTGGTCTGCCTCCACACACTTTGGGATCCAGAGGGAGAGACCCAGGTCAGCATTAACAGGGAGAACAGCTTGTTGATTAGTTGTCTGAGCTTCCTGGAGGTTCATCCCAATAAGGTAATTTTATGTTGTAAATCTGGGAGAATGTTTGGATAGGCAGAGGGCAGGTTGTTTTTGGTAATTGCTACTGTAAATCCTCCGTCCCCTTATCCTCTGTTTCTCTGGGTCTCTGTCTGTCTGTCTCTGTCTCTGTTTCTCTCTCTCTCTCGGATACCTTACCTTGCAGAGTAAATGCCAGTCCTTTGGGCTACAGACCATAGAAAATTAGGCCTGGGGGCTAGGGAATATATCTGCTCCCCCCAAATGCCTATATGCTTCTCTGTATGTTAGTTTTACCTAAGTCCAGGAGCTAGATTCCACATTCTCAAACTCATGAAAAAATATCTTTGTTTAGAATTGAAGCATGGGTGCGACATAAAGCAGTCAGGAAGATACTGGTTTTCTGTGTTTCCACAGTCCAGTCACAAAGCCAATCAGTTCTGTTGAGACGTAGTGCATGTAAACAGTTCCAAAGGAGAAGACAGACAAAGATATAGGGCATTTTCTAAAGGACAGTGAGAGGAGATTCACTTTGATGGCTCTAGTCTACTTACAATGGTGTATGCAGTAAAACTCCTTATACAGTGATCCAAGACCCTTATCAGAAATAATCATTGCTTTGTCAATCAGGGAGTGATCTTGTTGGTCATATCACACTAGGAAGCGGGCCTTACAAGAAGACATTGCCATAGCTGCGTTGAAAGCACACTTGACGGGAAACACAAATTCCAAGGGAGGTGGGGCTGCTAGTTCATTAGGGAAAAACTGCATTCATCACTGCTAGGACAGGCTGTGTCTTCATATTTCCTTTTGTCACGTAATTACTTCTTATCCTGTGGCCCCTTCACTGGGGCTGTGTTCTGGGAACAAAGCTTCTTTGGACGGCTTTCAGTTAAGGTCAAAACCCACGATGACTGAGAGTCATCGCCACTTACCAACTCAGGAAATTGCCCAACTAAGTGTGTGGACATTAAATAAATTAAAATTCACTGTATTATATGAAATTCATGAGTGGGAAGGGCAAGGAGGAAGGGTCATCTCTGTATTAGAAGGTTTAACAATGACCTCTATTCAAGTGCTGTAGTCACAGGCAATCTTCAGTAGGGCTCCTAAGCAGTTCTCCCACACGATGGTGGGGGAGGGCTGTTAGGCAGATGTGTGGTAGGCATACTAATCGATCCTAAGAGCTTGGATAGTCTCAGTTGATGTCAGGACAACTCCAACATTTGTTCCCACCTGCCAAGCAGATACCCCGAAGATAAGGGTTTTGAAAAATGTGGTGAAGATGGAGGTAGATATTTGACCTGGAGACTCCTTACAAGCCTGCATACAATCATTGAAATCTACAGCCACTAGGGCTAAGTGCTATTGGTACTTTATCCTAGCTTTAAAATCAGTCTAATGTTTTCAATGAGGGATGCTGCTCTGAACTTGGATGATACAGCTTTGTTTCTACAGATTGTGTGTGTGTGTGTGTATGTGTGTGTGTGTGTCTGTGTCTATGTCTGTGTGTGTCTGTCTCTGTGTGTGTCTGTGTGCACGTGTGCTCGTGCATGCGTATGGAGCCAGAGTTTGAGGTTGGAACCCTTTCTCAATGGCTTTCCGTCTTAGGATTTTGAGACTCCCTCACTGAACCCGAAGCTGACTAATTTGGCTAGAGTAGCTGGCTAGTAAGCCCATGGGCGTCTCCTCCCTCTGCCTTCCCAGTGCTGGTGTGACAGACACATAGCATGGCACATGGCAAGGCACCTGGATTTTTATGCAGATACTGGAGATCAAAGCTCAGTTTGGCATACTTGTATAGTGAACACTTTATCCACTGGGCCATCTTCCCAGCTCCCAGAAGATCGGGCTTTTAAAAAGTTTATGAATAGTGTGGAAAGATACAGATATTTAATTACTAAACGAAAATCTCATTGTCTAAATATTCACCACATGAGTAAAACTGAGTTTAAAAACAAAGAGAATAACCTAAGAAACCAGATGTATAAAAAGAAAAAAACATCGTAGAAGGAAACTCCAGCTCAGGGAACTGTGGATGATATCATCTCTCCTCTTTACAATGGTAGTTTATCATATATATATATATATATATATATATATATATATATATATATATATATATTTAACATATTCTCATATCTATTACACAATGAAAGAAATAAAACAAAGTCAAAGTTTTTATTCCAGTGTAAGTTTCAAATTCACTATGAAATGTGAAATTATTTCAAGTATGAAGGGAAACTCTTCCTCTGGAAGTGAGAACATGGCGCTGCTAACAGCACTGGGTGTATCTGGTGGTCGTTAGCCCCTTCCTGCTTCTTCTTCCTCTCTGATCCTCTAAGTTTGATTTTCTTAAGATTCTCCAGAGCCCCATGTCTTTCAGTACTGGATAAGCCAGGTGGTAAAGTCACAGCATATTCTTCTAATGCATGCCATCTTCTGATCTCTTTCACTCCCTGAATTTCTTCATTTTTCAGCCTTTACTGACATTCTTCAGAAACATTTTGTCTTCTTGCTGTCTTTACTCCCCTCCCCCAACCTCAAGTTCTGTGGGGGTGGGTGGACAGGATTTTCTTCCAAAACTATGGAAATATTACTTATTCAGGTCACCAATGAGCTCCATTTTGCTAAATCTGCTGGCAGATTTTAACATTTGCATGTGGAGTGCATCAGAGAAGAGCACTCCTCCCCAGAAAGCCTTTCTCCCCTGGGCTCTGGCACAAACCATTCTTTGTGTTTGTTCTGTCTCACTGGCCTTTTCTCCAGGGATCCTTTGGAGCCTCCATTCTCTGCAGGGTACCGAAAGTCATGGTGCCCCAGGTCTCAGCCTTGGCTCCTATCTCTATCTGCATTCCTTCCTCAGTAGCTCATTCTAGTCCATGGTGTAAATATAGCAAATGGATCACGCACCGCAAGCTCTAATTGTTCCGGAAATGCAAGTTCATAAACTCAACTGCCTTCTGGTAACACCATTCACACGCCCCATAGGATGCTTAAAATGATCCTTTCCAAAGCCCACCCCTT
>NC_034590.1:134499792-134543086 GCF_900095145.1 Mus pahari | reverse complement strand
TCTCTCTCTCTCTCTCTCTCTCTCTCTCTCTCCTCCTCCTCCTCCTTCTTCTTTTTTTTTAAATACTTCTCTCACCTTAATAGACAGCAATGCAATTCTTATCATCAGGCAGAAATCTGAAAGTCACCACTGACTCTTCTCTGACTACTGTTTCTCATTTGTTACTTCCAGGTTCAAGCATGACCTCCCAACCCAACTCAACCCCTCTCACCATCTCTTACCCCAGGTCACATCACCATCCATTTTGCTGTGCATACATGGGACATTCTCTAATGACCACTGGGCTTCTGAGTTCGCCAAGATGTCCTTCTGAAGACCTAAGCAAGATCATGTTACTGCAGGGCTCAAAATCCACTGATTGGATTCCCGTCTGATTCAAAGCCCAAACTCTGCCATGCTTGATTACAGAGCTGCAACTCCTCCTGCAAGCTGCTTCTCCAACAGCATCTATCACTGCAGCCCTTCCTAATCTTCCTCCAGCCACATTAGCCTTCTTGCTCTATCTCTAATGCTATAGGGACCACTGGACCTTTGCTCCCATGCTACTGTCTTCGGGGAATATTTTGTCTCTAGAGAGTTGACAGTGAGCAATGACAGTGACATTGTTTTCCAAAAGCACAATTCAGTAGTAGCTCCTGAGGTGGGCTTCTAGATCCCCCTCTGTATATGTTCATCAATTCCATGCTTGGTGGAAGCGATTAGGGATAACAGAAAACAGCATCCATGTCAGGAGTTTTGTCCACCTTGTCCTGTATCATTTGCTATCTACTAATCCTGCCTTTAAGGTCTTTTTACCATATGTATCTCTGTATCTTACATCTTTACTGTCTCTTACATCCTCATTAGAATGTTGGCAGAATGAAAATAGATACATACCCTGGGGCTAGAATAATACTTGACAGGTGGGAGACATGCTATGTATGTTTCTGGAGAAACAATTACAAAAATTGTTGGCGAAAACACCATCACAGGCGACATGCAGGGGCTTTCCCTTGCCCTGTGTGACTTGGAAGGGGCTCAGCTCTGAGCAGAATGTGAATGACTGTTTCAAGCTGAAGCCTGCTGCATTAATGCCTTCAGTAATTCCTGAGTGCATTCTAGACTCCTGCTTGGTGTTTTTTGTTTTTTTGTTTTTGTTTTTTGTTTTAATTTGTCATGAATAACGACTTGGCTTTCAAAAGAGATGGCTTTCCTACTTGAATGTTTTTAACAGTGAGCTTTGGTTGCATATGTCTATGTTTATTTATATATGGCGTGTGCTGTGCCTGGCATCTGTTTTGTTTCCTGCCCCTCTGCGTGCCTGGCCCAAGGGGTATCTGGGACTTGGGAGGCATGTTACAAAGTACATGGAAAATCCTTCTTTCTGAGCCCTCTGGCTTATCCTATTAGGTCTCAGAAAGCTATCAAGTATTCTTAAACTGGCAGAGTGGCAGAAACAACCAAGGAGAGGAGGCAGCTGCAGTGAGGATGGAAGCTTCAGGGAGCTGGTGATAGGGAAAGACAAGATTACGGCTCTTGGGTAGCAGATGGTGGAGGTCTGGTTAGAAATGTGTTCTGGAGAAACCTTCCATCTTAGCCAGGGCTGGAAATCTGGCAGTTACAACCAAAAAGTCCTGTTGATCTTGAGAGCTCTGCTGCGGTCCTGGGTGGGGCTTTCTCCTCAGCACATTGCCTTCATTTCTATGTTTAGTGAAGCTTGCACATTAGTTCTTGTGAGGCAAGAGACTGCGATGCTGGTTGGTGGTTATTTGGGCATGCTATTTTTTTTCTCTGGACCTCAAGTAGCCCAAGGCATCTTTCTATGATTCAGGGTCCTGGTCTGGTCTACTGAAAATTCAGGTATTGCAAGATTTCCATATTCATGCTGTATTTTTTGAATCCTCTTGGTGGAATTTTTGTCTCTGTGTTGATCAGATAAAACTAACATAGGTCTTATTTGGGACCAGGAAGAGTCAAACTTTACTTTTTCGGCTCTCAAGTTAGTCTGTCCCTACGGTGAGGACAGAACAGTGAACCCTTGTTTGCCCCACTTGAATGTTCAAATTTCTTTTATCTGTAGCCAGGCTGGTGGAAGCAGCAGAGATTATTACATATATAGTGGCAGTGTCTCTTTGGTCTTCATCCAACATTAGGGCAGTGATTTGAATAGAAATTAACACAAAACTAGAGGGGCAGCCAGAGGCTAAGTCATACTTCTTGCTAGCTGAGTAAACTTGAGCACAATTCATGCTCCAAGCATACATTGTATTTTGCCTATGAAGGTAGGAACACATTTCTTAGTTTTGTGGAGAAGATGAAATTACCAAAATGACCCATTTGGTAGGAACTGGCTCTTCCTTCCTCTTCTCTCATGTTCCATGTTCTAGCCAGTGGACTCCTATCTTGTCTCCTATTTATTACTAAATAGTTCATCTATGGCATATGCAGAGTCCATGGTGTGGAGCTGAAATTCAGTCATTCTTACTTCTTATTGTTAATGTTACAGCTTAGTGTGTGGAGAAAGATGCAATCACAACATTGAAAATCAAGTCAGTTGGAAGCAATCCCACTTAATTATTCTGTTTCTCTGATCTGGTCCCAACCAGGCCTGCTTCTGATGCATGAGAATGCTTTATTTGGGGTATCATTAGAAAAGAAAGGGTTTCATGTGGGTAAAAATTTGATTACTTTTCTCCTTACAGCAAATGATGTCAGATCCTTTCAAGGACCAAGGAAATAAGGTAGAGGGCCATTTCTAAGATCCTTGGGTGATTTTATGTGTAGCCAAAGTTGGGAACTACCACTGTATGGTTTCTTTACTGGTCAAGTCTCTGTAGTTGCTAGGTTTCTAATTGGTTTTATGTTGCGGACTTAAGTTTTGTATGGGGTGGTAAGTATGGATCTATTTGCATTTTTTAACATGCAGAAATACAATTTGGCCAGCAGCATTTGTTGAAGATGCTGTCATTTTTCCAGTGTGCACTTCCATTTTTTTTTTTTTTTTGGTTTGTTGTTGTTGTTTTGGTTTTTTTTAAATAAAAAGAAAATCAGGTTTCCATAGGTGTGTGGATTTATGTCTGGGTATTCAATTCAATTCCATTGATTAATGTGTTGTTGTTTATATCAGTACAATGCTGCTTTTATTACAATAGTTCTGTAGTACAACTTGAAATTGGGAATTGTGAGACCTTAAGCAGTTCTTTTATTGTTCAGGATTGTTTTAGCTATCTTGGGTTCTTTGTTTTTTTCTGTATACAGTTGAAAATTTTTTCCTTTCAAAGTCTGTGAAGAATTGTGTTGGAATTTTGATGGGGGCTGCATTGAATCTGTAGATTGCTTTTGGAAGAGAAAGTGGGACTAGCCTTGAATTCCTTGGCACAGGAGAAGACTTCCTGAACAAAGTACACAAGGAATGAGACCTCATGAAACTGAAAGGCTTCTAGTTCCACCTATTTGCATGCAAATTTTGTAATGTAATATTTAAAAATAGTTGAATAATACCCTATTGTGTAAATGTTCCACATTTTCTTTATTGTTTCATTTGCTGAGGGACACCTGGGTTGTTTATAAGGCAAAGGACATTGCCATTTGGACAAAGTGGCAACTTTCATTATGGGAAAAGATTTTTAGCATCTTGACATTTGATAGAGGATTAATATAAAAAGAACTCAAGAAACTAGGTATCAGAAATCAAATAATCTAATTTGGGGTATGGATCTAAACAGAATTCTCAATAGATAGATTCTTATCAACTCAAATGGTTAAGAAACATTTAAAGTTCAATATCCTTAGCCATCAGGAAATGCAAATCAAAACTATCTCTATCTTACACCTGTCAGAATGGCTAAGATTAATAGTACAAGTGACAGCTTATGCTGGAAGGATATGGGATAAAAGGGACACTCATCCATTGCTGGTGGGAGTCCAAGCTTGTACAGCCACTATGGAAATCAATATGGCATGTTCTCAGAAAGTTAGGAATTGATCTACCTCAAGATCCAGCTATATCACTCTTGAATATTTACTCAAAGGACACTTCTGCCTACCACCAGGGTACTTGTTCAACCATATTCATTGCTGCTCTGTTTATAATAGCTAGAAACTGGAAACAACCTAGATGTCTCTCAACAGAAGAAAGGATAATGAACATTTACACAATGGAGTATTACTCAACGGTTAAAAAATGACATTATGAAAAATATAGGCAAATGGATGGAAGTAGAAACGTCATCCAGAGCAAGGTAACCCAGACCCAGAAAAATATGGTACATAGTCACTTATGTGTAAATATTAGCTACTAAAAAATGATAACCAACCTACAATTCATATACCCAGGGAGGTTACGTATAAAGGAAGGGTCTAGGTGGGGACACATGGATCTCCTGGGGAGGGGAAAATAGAATAGATTTTATGGGTGGAATGGTTGAGGGGCAGGAACAGGAGGATCAGATAGGAGGAAAGAGAGGGGATGGGATTGAGAGAGGGAATTTGGGGAGAGGCAGCTAGAATTTAGGGTCATTTGAAGTATGGTATTGTGTATACAGAGTGTAGCGGAAACCTCCTAAAATATATGAAGGTGATGAGGTCTCTAGCAATGGGAGAGACAGAGTCTCATCTGGCCATCTTTTGTTATCAAATGAGGCTTCCAGTACTGGGACTGAGTTGCACTTAGTTAAGTTGTTAGCCAAGGGAATCCCATGGAAATCCCTAACCAACCCAGCTCTCTGCACAAACTGAAAGAGGGGCCCCATGGCTGAGGACAACACCCACACAACTCATTAAACATGGAGAGGTCAAGATAGTGCCAACAAGGAACCTTCACCCATATGTTCTAGTTTCTTCAGTGTGGGGAGGTACTCTGCAGGCTACCAGAAGAGAAACACAAACCCCTACCCAGCCACAAAACCTTTGATCTACAGTTTGTCCTGTCTGCACGCTAGGCTAGGGCAATAGTGGCACGGACAGATCCTGGGAGAGTCGCCAACCAATATCCGATTTGACTTAAGTCCCACCCCATGAGACGGAAGCTACGGCTGACACTGCTTGGGTGATCAAGGACCAGAGAGTTGATATCCCAAAGACCTAGGGTAAGACCAAACACTAAAAAAGGAAGTATCAGTGAAATGACTCCTAACGATATTCTGCTATACGCCTAGCTCAGTACCTTACTCAGTCATCACTAGGGAAGCTTCCCCTGCAGCAAATGGGGAAAGAAGCAGAGACCCACAATGAGACTTTGTGGAGAGGGAGAAGGAGAGGGAGAGAGAGAGAGAGAGAGAGAGAGAGAGAGAGAGAGAGAGAGAGAGACTTTAAAACACAACTCTAAATGGGAGTTCTCCCTCGCTCAGGGAACACGGGAGAAGAGGTGGAAAGATTGTCTGAGCCAGAGGGGATGGAAGGGTGGAAGACACCAGGAGAACAAGGCTCCGAGTCAACTGAGCAGGGCTCCTATGAGCTCACAGAGACTGAAGCAGCAAGCATAGAGCCCACACGAGTCTGCGCCAGGTCTTCCGTGTATATTGTATTTTTCAGCTTAATATTTTTAATGGGATTCCCGAGTATGTGAATGATCGGGCTTCTGATTTTCCTGTCTTATCTTGTCCAGCCTCTAAGTGATGTTTTTTTTTTTTATCTTATTATATTTTATTTTGTCATGTTTGGTTATTATCTCTGAAAAGCCTGTTCTTTTCTAATGAGAGATAGAAAGTGAGTAGAATTTTGAAGGGAGGCGAGGAGGAGGGGAGAGGAGGAACTGGGAGGAGTAGAGGGAGGGGAAACTATAATAACAGGATACATTCTGTGAGAACAATCTCTTTTCAATAAAAGGAAGAAAAAAAAATGTAGCTAATCATGGCTGTGTGGCTACCACAGGCTAGGGCTATGTGTGGTCCACAGGGGGCGGGTGATGAAAGCGCAGCATGGCAGGGTAAGCGTATCATAATGGAAGCCAGCATGAGCCATTAGCTCCAGAGTGAGGCGTACACATTAGTCCTTAGAGCTGAAGGCCAAGCGGTGGTAACCGCCAGTGGAATCTGGCTGGAAAAATTAAGGAAATTCTGAGAAGACCAGTGAGCAAGGTTAAAAGATTGAAAGTGCTCCTTACTAAAAAGGAAGGAAAGCACTTGAGTTCCCTTTAAAGGAGGAGATGGCAAAGCAAAGCAGAAAACCCAAGGATAAATGACGAGAGACAAGGGGACTGGGCAGTGTTTGCTTGCTTCCCCCGTTGGGGTGCTTTAGTCAGGGTTCACGTTGGGTGAAGGCGGAAAACGAATTAGGAGAGGGTAACATGAGCTCAGCATCAAGACTACGGAATCTGGCTGTAACCCTGAAATCTGAAAAATGCCTCCCTTTATTTATTGAGCTTCACCATGAACAAGAAGCGGCGGCGGTGGCGGCAGCAGCAGCGGTGATATGAGGCCATGCGGCTGAGTTCCTTTCACAGCAGTGTTTTATGTGCATTAATTAACATGATAGAGAAAATGATAGGTATCTCATTTTCAGACTCTAGGTTGAACAATAATCTATAGTTGCATCTCTATCCCCCGGAGCCCTCTACTCCCTCAGATCCTGCTGTATCAATCTTCACAATTGTACATGTATAAGTTGCAATCAGAATGGGAGAAAATGTCAGTGGGGGAAGGCAAAAAGCCTGAAAAGTATCTATTCTGAAGCAGGTGTTTGCTAATTTTATTCATATTGCCATAGTCAATGGCAGTATTACTGGGAAGGTGATAAAGAAGCAAAATTAATTGGATTACTTTTGTGGAGCTGGGGTTGAATCTAGGACTTTATACTTGCTAGAGAAAGCCAACTACTGGGCTATGTAAAATAACTTTTATTTGCTTGATATAATTGTCATCTCGAAGGCTTACTGTTGAGTAAGCTCAACCTTTCTAGCTCTTTCTGAATTCTAGTTGGCTGGTTCCACTCAGCTGTTCTGGCTCAAGCTCCACTCCAAGCTGCCTAATTCAAACTGACTTCTCTCAGTTTCGGACTGAAGTGTTCTGGTTGGCCTCAGACTAATTCTAGCAATCTGTCCTAATCTTCTGGTTCATGCTCATTCCCTGGCTCATTCTGTCTTCATCTGTGCCTAGCTTGCTCTCACTGCAACCTGTCTATCAAACTGTCCCAGTAAAAACTGCCTTGGAACTGCCCTGAAGTAACTCCATTGCCTGCCTCTACACTCACTGACTCAACCGAACTTCCTGACTAGAATGTAGAGATCTACATGCCTCTGCCTTCTCAGTGCTGGGTTTAGGTCACCCATGCTGGGACCTAAGCTTTTCTTTACCTGAAACTTGCTCTGGACCAGGCTGGCCTTGAACTCAGAGAGCTGTTGGCCTCTGTCTCCTGGGATTAAAGATGTTTTGGATTCCAGCCAGATCACACAGATCTAGAGCGTCTTGGGATGGGATCCCTTGCCAGAGCAGCTGTGTTGCTGGATTAAAATTCCTGTGCAGGTCTCCATCCTAGTTCCCCGAAATTAAACGAGAGAGAAAGTGGTCAGAGTTTTATAATTATCATTCTTTTTTTTTTTCTCCCTGGTTTTAATCTGCTTAGAAATCAGAGTTTGGAAATCATTTGAATATAAGAATTGCCATCAGTAGGAGATGTCTGGGAAGGATTAATTGATGTGGCATCTTGTCACATTGTTGCTTTCCCCATCTGTAACTCTCATCCTTTTATCCCCCTACCTGGAACAATAATCAGTAAGTTCATTCGGATCGGAAGGTGTCCTCTGTTGACAGCTTACAATGTTGCAAAGGTTAAAAAGTCAACACTCCCTCATACATAGAATAAGGCTCAGTAAACACTGGCTCCAGTTTGCAGGAGCGGTAGTGAGGAAGTAGAGCCTATAGAGGTGGGAGGTAGGGGTCCGTGGAGAAAGAAGGTGAGACATTATTTTCTGGTACAAAAAAAAAAAAACCCTCAAGAGGAGGTTCATGGGAGTAATCCTACAGAGGGAGTAGATACTACAAACTTTGCTTACGTTTTTTTTTAAGGAACTATTTTCTGAGGTCAATCACCACCTAAGGAAGGAGTAGCCCTCTTTCCCTCCTTCCTAATCCATTTCTTGATTTCTTGTTACCAGTCTCCGCAAGTGAGAAATTTGCTAAAATATTTAGCTTGTTTTATGAAAAAAAAATAGATTGTAGATCATCTTTTCATAGCCCATGGACAAGCTGATGACTTCGTGCATGAAAATACATGGCTGTCTACTTCACACACAAACAAGATCATCTCTGCAAACACTGTCAGTGAGAGATGCGAGGTTCACACACTTGACAATTGCTCAGAGAACGTTAAATATTTATTCAGCTACAGTACTTTTAAAGACAACGAGGTGCTTAAGAAATATTTTTAAAGGATTCTAATTAATTAATTAGTAATTAATTAATTAGTTATATAATACTTTGAATAAGAATGTCCTATTTCCTATACTCTTGGGTGTCTGGATACTTGGTCCCAATTATTTCTACTACTTGGGGAGGTTTAGGAAGCGTAGTCCTGCTACACCTGATTTGGGATTAAAAACCTTACACCATTTCTAGTTCATTTTGTCTGTTCTGTGCTTGTCATTGCAGACATGAGCTCTCAGCTTCCTCTTCCTGACATCATCCCTGCCGTATGCTGTCATGCCTCCTTATTTATCATGATGGGTTCTTGTCTGTTTGGAACTGTCAGCCAAGAGACACTCTTCCTTCTGTCACTTGTGTAGGTCAGGGTGTTTCACATAGCAATAGAAAAGCTACTAATACAAGCCCTAGTCCTTGAAGGTGTATCTGGAAGTCTGACTGGGTCTGGATCCATTGAAGGTCTTGGGTTTCAGAGTAAGGAGGAGAAACCTACGACTCATACTTACTCATGTACAACTTTTATTTCTCTACCACATACCAATTCTACAACTGGACCTTTTTATTCATCTTGATTCCCTTTACAACATGTTAAACTCAAGTCTAAATCTACAACTCTTCATTTTATTATAGTTATTTCGTAAATGTATGCAATTAAAAATATAGCAAAAACAAAAGTGTTATTTTACATTTCACCTATAGTGACCCATGCAATCAGTGGTAAAAATTTGTCACTCTGGGAAGCACTGTTGAGGACAAGTGGGTGTTTCTGGATGGTTAGGAGGTTAGGTTATGCGTTGTTCTTTGAAGGAATCATTCTGCAGTCATGCATTGGCTGGTACTGACATCAGCCTGAAATGTCCACTTGGAACAAGCCTGAGATAGCTCACTGGGGTTGTTGCCACAAGATCCCCTCTAAGGGGCAGAGGAGAATGCATCATGGAGATGAGGTGATGAGTCTTATGTAGCAGTAGGTCAGTCAGCTTTTAGTGGGAAAAGTAATGCCACATGCTTCTTTTTTATGTGCATCATTTTAATTTCCACACTAAATAGAGTACTGTGTTTACCCATATTTTCTACTGACTTCTCTTCATGACTGTGGATATTGGAGGCCCTAGGCATTAAAATTCTGCATTTTTATCAGCTATGAGTTAGAACCTTGTGACCCTGATATAAGGAGATGGAATCAAAGTGACATTTGCCACTCATTCTGTTGTTTTTCCAATCTATTTCCTTGTTCTGGTTAGATGAAGAACAGATACAATCCTAGCTGTCTGGTTATACACTTCAAGTGAAACAGGCATGCAACATAATTTTGCACATATAAAGCATCATTATGAAATACACACATCATATGAGAAAAGGTGTACCTATTGTTGGCTATCTTGACAAGGAATGCTGTAAATTACATCACCTTCAAGCTCCGTCTTTCTTTCAGTGAGTATAGTGAAAACAAAGGCTAGGCAGGCACTGTTGCTTACATGGTTCTCAAAGGAGTTTTATCTTGGAACATAGGACAGAGGGCATTCAGGGATGCCAAATAGCCCGGGAGTCTCTCCTTTTCAGGAATCTCAAACTTGAAAACATAAAGTTCATTCTTTAAAATGACTCTAACATGTCCATACTTGCTAGTTAGAATCTATAACTTGCAGAAAGATGATCTTGATTCAAGATTGTCACTAACCAAGTAATGACATTGGATATGACACTGGACACCAAATATGGTGTTATTACTTACTTCCTTTTGTAAAGTGGTGCTATTGATAGTGACCCCATCAAAGTCTACTTCAGTATTAAATAAGATAATTTGAAGCTTTCTTTGTTAAATATAAAGTTATATATAAATAATTCTCCATCAGTTACAATAAAGTAATTTTGAATGCTTATTGTGGTCTCTGAATATATCAGTTCATTTAATTCCATTCTCCTGATTTTAATATTATCACCTCACTTTTCTGGAGGCTGAAGCAAGGGCCTGAGGATCCATTCCCAAATCACTCGGCCAGCATTGAAAGCATTTCATGGAAGACCAGAGATTTAAAGCAGGTGAACAACTCTCAGGCCTGCATCATTTTTATTCATAGAACAATGATGTATCAATTGCTCAAGAGGTTCAGACATCCAAAAAAAAAATGTATTAGTAATTCCCGTGCTTTGGAAGATGGTTTTCTATATTTTTAAGATTAAAAAATTTAATTATGTATATTCCTGTATGTCTGTGTGTGGGTATATGTATGTGAGATGGAGCTACAGGTGGTTGTAGCCACCCTGTGTAGGTGCTGGGACCCAAACTCAGATCCTCTGCAAGCACATTATGCATTCTCCATCACCAACCATCTCTCCAGCCCTGGAAGATATTTTCTAAGAATCTGTGTCCTTCTGGTCCACAGGCAGCAAATGCTTATAACTTTGTACTGCTGTCTTGCCGTTCATCTGGAATACAGTATATCTGAAGCAAGGCTCTGTTACCCTTGCCAATCTCTAGGTCTACGAGTGATCCAAGCCAGTGGTCAGAGACAGGCTCTTGCTTACCAGCCTGTGCTCTCAGCTTTCCCAGTTTTCTTTAAAGGCAATGTTCAGGTATTTGCAGGTGCAATTAAACTAATCCATGCCCCTTTGCCTGAAACACAGTGCTAGTTTCTGTGCATGTTCTCTCTCTCCTTTTTCTCTGTCTTGCTCTTCTCATACACCACAGGATGGTGGACTATTTCCAGACTCTCACACTCTCCTTGCCCAGGATTTGTAAGTAAAAAAATATCTGAACGAGTTTTTTCTCGCAGTGCTGGGTTGAGTTTGTGCCTTCTGTGTGAAGAAAGAAAGATGGGCTATTCCTGGGCATGCTTTCCCTGGGACACAAGGTGAAGTAGGGTAGGAAAGACACAAGATCTGGTTCCTAGTACCAAACCCAAATCAGTTAACATCCATCGAGTATATCCTCCAATATGAATACTCTTCTTATAGCAGGAATCCTGGAAGAACAACCAACTTTTGACTGCATTAACTGCTTGTCTTGTGTGGAGGACCCAATACACAGCGCAAACAGCTCATTATCTATGAGAATTCCTATTTATTCTTCACCATTGTGTGACAATTAAAAACTGAATGCTTTCTGTGAGCCATACGTTTAGCTAATATTCTTTAACCGTATTGACTCTAAACTCTCCCAACAATCCCGGGTGGAAGTACTGATGGTCCCTAGGAATGTTCACATGATGCTGAGGCTCCAATCCACCCCTCTTAATGATAGTAAGAGCCTTGCATGTGTCTAGATTTCTAAGCAATAGGCATTTGTGGATTTAGGCTTGTTTCTCATGTATATCGTACCTATCTTCAGCAAGAGCTGGGACTGCCTTAGAGTTCATGTTTGCTTGACTTTATTGAATCTGTGAAAGGCAGGGTAGAGAGTTGTCCTTATTTTCCTGATCACAGAGGCTTGGGCTTGAATGCCAGCACCATCTTCTGCCATCAGAGAAACATTTATTTTCCATGCACTGGATAATGATGGAATTTAGGTATTTAGAGACTCATCTGTAAGGCATAGACAACAGTCTTCTCCAGCATCTAGAGGAGATTCATCATCTCCAGAGGCCAGGACTCTTTTGGAAAGCACAGGTAGACTTGTAACATCTGGTTACCTTTTATCTTTGCATTTGACTGGGGATATTGGACTTGAAGATTCCTCAGAGAATCCTTAATTTTCTAATAGATTGATGTTTGTCTTATTAAGTTTGGAAAAAAATCAAAGCATGGTCTGGATCAAAATGGAAAAATAATAGATTCTAGGACATGGTGAGATTATGGTGGTGACTCTGTTTTAAACCTGAGATCCTGAGAATCGATGGTAGCTACCCCACTATAGGTGATGAAGTCAGAATGGAATCCAGGTTTATCTGTTTCTAGAGCTCACTTCTTATAGTCACCAGATTGGATGGTTTCCCACAGGTCAAAGGACTGGAACAGATGGCTTGGATCAAACCTAGGTCAGAAACCAAATCTGCGGTTCCCCGAGGAGCTATGCTCTGGTTAGCACAGATTTTGATGAAATATGTGGATTCTAAGTATTATGTCAACACTGTATGTCCACCTGGCTTTTTTCATTAAGTAATTCAGCAAACCAATATCTATTGTCTGTTTGCTGTGTATATACTATGATGTTGATTAAGCACAATTAGGCTTCAATGAGTGTAGGGAATATGGAATAATGAATAAAATGTAGGTTTGGTTCTTAAAAGCTTTAAGAAGTTAAGAGTTAAGTGTATTGCAGGTGTGTATGTGTGTGTGAGAGAGAGAGAGAGAGAGAGAGAGAGAGACAGAGACAGAGACAGAGACAGAGACACAGAGAGACAGAGACAGAGACAGAGACACAGAGAGAAACAGAAAGACAGATGGACAGGAGAGAGACAGAGAGAGATACACACAGAGAAACAGAGAGATAGAGAAAGAGTGAAACAAAGGAGATCAAGAGAGATAAAGAGGGAGGAAAAAGAGGAGGAGGAGGAGGGGAGGGCGGATCTGGTGTTGAATATGACAAATGAGAGTGTTCCACCTATAAAAACATGTAGGGAATTAGGAAATAAGAACAAGTTAAGAAGGTCAGTCTTGTTGCCAGGAAGCATTAATAAAGAATGAATGGAATTTCAGATTGAACTGTAGTAGAAAAGCATCACCATAGTTTATAGTCCAACAAATGATGCTTTCCTCTGTGTAGATAGGAGGATCTGGCATGATTATAGCTAGGAGCCGGTACCATTTCATCTGCCCGGGAAGTCCTGTTAATGGCTTGTTCTTCTGTGGCTAAGATGTTCAGAATGGTTTTAGATTTTACAGGCCTGTTGAAGAGCCAAGACATGTACAGCAAGCCTAATATGCAAACCCTTAAGTACTCTCTACTGTCTGTGAAAATTTGTCAACCCATACAGTGAATGGCAGGGATAGAGAACCATCAGACAAGGCTTTTCTAGAGCAGCAGTAGTCAAAGCTAGTAAGAATGAGGGTATGAGTGAGGGTGCAGGATATGAGCGATGATAAGACTAGGCATCTGTACAGACCTGTCTTAATGCAGCAGAAGTCATATTAACAAAAGGAAAAGAATCACAAATTGACCTTTGCTAAACATTAGCTGATGGGGTGGTGGAAAAAAAAAAGGAGGAAAAATAGAAAGCAAAAGTGAATTTAAAAAGTACAAAGAAATAGGAGGACTAACAGTCTCAACTAACCCAGATCCCTGAGACCGCCCAGAGACTAAGCCACCAACCAAAGAGCATACACGGGCTGGTCCAAGGTCGCTGGCATATATGTAGCAGAGGACTGCCTTGTCCGGCTTCCCAGGGAGAGGATGCGCTTAATCCTGTAGAGACTGGATGCCCCAGCGAGGGGAGATACCAAGGGGGTGGGATGAGAAAAGGGGAGCACCCTCTTGGAGTCAGAGGGAGAGGGAGATGGGGTAAAGAACTCTGGGCGGAGGACACTGGGGGCAGCATTTGGTATGTAAATAAATAAAATAATTAATTAATTAAAAAAGAAGTACAAAGAAAATGGAAAGTTGAGAGTCTAAATTAGACTGATAGGAAAGTTTCAGGGGGAGGAGAAAATTGAATGCCAAGAACTCCAAAGAAGTGTCTGGAAAGAAGACATACCAGTGCTCATGCCCTTACTTCCATTTTCTAAACTAGCACCTTGCTTTGCATTTAAGTGTTTTGAGAACTTCATACGTGAACACATACATGAACACATGAACTTCATACATCTCTCTTGACCCTCCTTTCTTTGTCTTGCTAGCCCATTTTATATTTCCTTGCCTTGTGTTGCCCTACCCAAGGGATACTAGGATGCTAATGAAGTGTCACAGCTTCAGCTGCTACAAGTAGGCTAGCAACCCATAGGTTGAGCTTATTTGACTGTGGATCCATTCTTTTTGGAGTTAAAAGTAATAGAACGTACCCTTTCCCATCCCCACACTGCTCTTTTTCATGTTTCCTAGTAGATGTTTCTATGTTCAATGTGCTCTGGGTATTTGTGAGCAGCCATTTCATATACTAAACCTTAATCACCAATATGATGTTGTCACCCAGTGTGGTGCTTGGGAACTTATTTAAGGCATCACCCTCATGAATGGGATTAGAATCCTCAAGAACATGGTCTGAAGAAGCCTGCTTGCCCCTTCCATCTTCTGGAGGCTCATCAAAAAGCCACCATTTATGAGAAATTCCCTACCAGATGCCCAGTCTTCTGGTACCTTGTTCCAAAACTTAACTGCCTCCCAGAACGTTGGGCAATAAACTTTGTTTATAAGCTACTTACTCTGTTGCAGTCCAAATGGACTAAGATTGGACAGTGACCCAATCTTTTAAACTGATACAGTTAAAAAGGTCCAGCACTTTTTGACTGATAAAGTTTAAGGAAAAAAAAATTGGTTCATTTTCATTCCTGTCCACCCTAATTCAATAAACTGGATAAATGCCCCTAATTGCCATTCCTGTGTTTATTGATTTTAGAATCATTGTCACAAATGAGGACCTGCTATAAGGGAGTAAGTGGCAAAACCATGCTCCCTTCTCACAGCAGCCAGGAGGTACATCACAGAGTCTCTCGAATACTCGGAAAATACAATGTTAAATCAATTTTTATCACAAACTATAATTAAAAGAGATTTCTATTCTGTTTTTAAGGTTCAAGTCATCAGGTCTTCAGTAAAGTCTCAACATACAACTGAGAGCCAAAATAAACCCAGACAGTAACTACCTTGTTCTCAGACCTTTAGAGTAGGAGTAAGAAATAATAGTGATGTAATTACTGCAACTCTTGAGGCTTTTACACAAAATCATGTGATGAGGTAGAACGGCATATTGCTCTAGATTTTGAGAGAAGAATACAATTCAGATTCCCCCCCCCCACACAATAACTCCTAATCAGGTAGTAGTACTAGGAAGCCATCTTGGACAAAGCAATAAATGAGTTTGGAGTCAGTAGTCTTTTATTTAATTTTTATCTTCCAACATAATTCTGAAATCACATTTTGCCTTGATGGGAAAAGTCTAGTGTATGAATCCTTTGTTTGAGAGAAATGTAACGAACAATAGACTCGATGGGTCATTATTCAAATCAACTTCACGTGCTCAATCTCCTACTCCTGAGGTCAGGTAGTTCAGATACTTGCTATTTAATCCAGGTTAGAAGAAAGACTAGTAGAGAGAATTGTGGGAGGGACCCAACATGAGCTATGATGTAGAACAGCTTCCACCATGAACAGCTTAGGCACAGGCTACAAGGCAAATGCAATCTATTCCCTGTACTTCCGTGTTGAAGTTGTACTAAACAGTAAGGAAATGTCACAACTGGGTGCACTCCGTTGCATATGATTTGAACAAATGGAAATGGCAGCAGAAAGAATGGTTTGTTTTGATCAAGTGAACTGGGATCTTGGGAAGCCTGAAATATTCGATGGAAGAGAGGGGTGGTGAAGGATCCTGCGGGAACTATGTAGCACCATGCAGCATGTCCAGCTGCATCCAGAATACAAAGCTAGATTAGTTTGGAGACAGTGAAGCTACCCAAGCAAGGGGGTGATAAAATCTGAACTGGGCTCCTAATTGTGAAGCTAGGAACAGTGTGCAGAAAGCTTAAAGGAGGAGTAAAAGGGTCTCCTTTCCAAGATTGGGGAAAACAATCCCTATAGTTCCAGTAAAGGGAAGTGAGAATGGGGGCTGCTGCAATCAGAGCAAAGGAGCCAAACACCTGGATAATAGCAAAAGGATGCCAAGACAGCTCGGCAGTGATTGCCGCCTGGTGGCAGTGTAGGGTGAGGAAAGGGGAGTAGCTGAGGCTCACAGGACTGAGGAAATGATGTGAGAACTGGAGGGCAGAGGTGTGGAGGTGTGGGAGGCAGGGAGTTGTAGAGGTGTAGGAGTGGGAGGCATTGGAGGGAGTTGGAGAGACTGTTGTTTCTAGACATTTAAATTTAAAGTAACAATGGGAAACCAAGCAAGGCCTCCGAAGCAAGTTTCAGTTATGCTCAATTATGGAGATGGAGGGAAAGAGAGGTTAAGGCCAGAAATACAGGTTTGGGACTAACATCCAAACAAGTCATTGTTGAATCCAGCAAGAAGTGTGTGTTGTTACCAAGAAAAGGGGGCCACTCTGTTGAAATACTCAAAGGTGAGAGTGTCTTGTTGATGGAATAAAATGCAAATAGTTTATTTAGGGCAGAGAGCTCAGAGCAGATGTAAATAGGCTAAGCTTACCATATTAGCTCTATCTAAGTGATATTAAACACAGAAGCCATACACCCTGAGAAACGCAACTAGCGGTAAGGTATTGAAAGACCGGAAATGAAGGGAAGGGCACGGAAGCTTTTGTTTCCAGGAAAGTATGATTGAGAGAAGCTGATGTAATTGTATTAATACCAGATGAGCTGAAATGAGAGGCAGAGACATTGTCAGGAACAAATAAGGTTGATGAATCACGGCAGACAACGATTCACTAAGAAATAGAGCCAACTATAAAATCTTATGAGTCTAGGAACACAATCTCAAAACACATAAAGGAGAGATTTGATGGAATTTCAAGGAAAAATTGATATAATCTCCCATGGTAGAAGATTTTTAGATTCTCTTAAAAATGACACAAAGGAAAAATACCAAAAAATGCACATGGTGCAGCTCCAAGAAGGGAAGAAAGAGAGGAAATAGAAGTTTGAGAATGAGAAGAAAATAATGCCATTCAAGGCTGTATGTGGGTTCCTTACTTCTAAGAAATAAGAAGAGAAGAAAATAATGCCATTGAAAAATTGGCAAAGTGAAGATAGAGCCCACAGACAGAGTAACAAAAAGGGTTATTGAAAAAAACAAAACAAAACAAAACAACGCAAGCACACTTCCTATGGCAATATCACAGAGGAAGCATGATAAGAAGGGATGTGGAGGCATTGCTGGGAGAAGCATTTGATAGAGAACTCCCCACTCTGATACCAGATCAAAAGGAAGAAATGTAGATCAGGATATTTTGCTAGCCTGCTGGGATGGAGGGGGAAACAAGTGGATAAGTGTATCGGCTTTGCTTCCTCTCGAAGGCAGGTCTCTGTTGAACCTGAGGGAGTGGAGTCATCAATGCACTTGCTGTTCCTACTCAGGACTATGTATGCACGTAGATTTGGCAATACGACTTTAAAACTCATGTGCGAGCAGAGGGCAGTACAGCTAGTAGTCCTGGAGAAGGCTGGTTTCTAGACAGGATATTATGTTCTTATAAGATGACAGGTTTTGGATAAACAGAGGAGAAATGAATTTCAAGGACTCTCTGAAGCTAGTAGAATATGCAGTAGTACCTCTGTGTCAAGCAGAGATGCGTCACCTACCGGAAACATCACTGGATCCATCTAGACATATTTTCTGTCAGGCCATCTTACTCTGAGGCCCACATTTCACCAAGTAAATGTGTGATGCTCTTCCTAGTGATCCTCTTCACTATGTAAGGTGAGAGAACGATGCTGCATTATCTGTAGAACCAGGTGCTTTAGCCAAACTGGTTACATTTGTCTTAGAACATTATATCTCATGGAAGAATGTGTTTTAACAAAGATGCTACAGAAAAAAATTACAGAACTAGTTATTCCATATAAATATTTGGTTATCTTCGTCACCAGGTCAGTTGGCCTTTGAGAATAGTTTGTTTTCTGGGCAGCTGATGGGAATCTTTCAGAGTGGGCAATTCACTCTGCCAGTTTAGGTGAGACAAAATTGCTGAATAAAAATATTTCCCATAGTGACTGACCATCACCGGGTTTATGTCTCATTTCCTCGATACTCATCAAGTGAGTGTGAGCTTTCTCAAGGGCAAGTTAAAGCTACCATTTGTTCTTACTGGGAGTGTTGCAAAGATCACCCCAGTTAATAGACAGGAAGACAGCTTTTTGTCTGGCATATATTAAAGGCGCCTTAGTGTTAGCTCATACTGTTTCTCTTTTTTCCTGCCAGACAGTCTCTGATTACTCCACATCTTTAACATACTTTGTACTGATGTAAGAAACATTTAAAGCAGTAGCAAGCTTCCAGTCTGCTTCTCCACTCAGGCCAGATCAGTGGGCCTAATACCCTCCCACACCCTACAGCCAATGTGCCTCTCAGGAGGTCCATAATAACCAGGGACACCTATGAGAATCTCACCCAAATACCCATGCCAGATGGGACACCCACAGAGCCCAGCTGCTAGGAGACTTACCCACCCTCCCGAGAACCACCTTCCTTCCAGTCTCCTCCCCCCGCCCCCCGCCCTAGGCAAGATCAGCAGGTGTGACACCCTCCCACACTCTACAGCCTGTCTGCCATCCAGGAAGGCCACAGTAAACAGATACACAGCCTGTCTGCCTCCTAGGAGGTGTGCAGTAACCAGGGACACAGGAGGCCGGTTCTAACCATAGACACAGGAGGCTCACCCTAACCAGAAACAGCACTGCCTGCCTCCCAGGAGACTAGCTCTAATCCATGTCACAGAGCTCTACCTGCCTCCAAGGAGGGCAGCTCCAGTCAGAGAAACTCAGGCCAGCTAACTCCAGAGATAACCAGATGGCAAGTGCAAGATCATAAATCACAGAATCCAATGCATTTTGGCACCACCAGAACCCAGTTCTCCCACCACAGCAGCTCTAGATACCCTAACATACCTGAAAAGCAAGATAATGACCTAAAATCCAATCTTATGAAGATGATAGAGACCTATAAGGAAGATATAAATAACTGCATCAAAGAAATACAGGAAAACACAGACAAACAGGTAAAAGCCCTTAAAGAGAAAACAAATAAATCCCTTAAAGAAATACAGGAAAATATAATCAAGCAGGTGAAGGAATTGAACAAAATGGTACAAGAACTAAAAATGAAAATAGAAACAATAAAGAAAATACAAATGGAGACAACCTTGGAGATGGACAACTTAGGAAAGAAATCAGGAGCTACAAGTATCACCAACAGAATACAAGAGATAGGAAAGAGAATCTCGGGCATAGAAGATACCATAGAAGATATTAAGACATGGGTCAAGGAAAATACAAAGTATAAAAGTGCCTAACCCAAAATATCCAGGAAATTCAAGACATAATGAAAAGATCAAACCTAAGAATAATAGGAATAGAAGAGAGTGAAGAATCCCAGCTCAAGGGGTCAGAAAACATCTTCAGCAAAATCATAGAAGAAAACTTCTCTAACTTAAAGAAAGAGATGGCCATAAATGGACAAGAAACCTACAGAACACCAAATAGATTGGACCAGAAAAGAAAATCCTCTTTTCACATAATAATCAAAACACTAAGTGCACAGAACATAGAAAGATTATTAAAAGCTATAAGGGAAAAAGGCCAAGTAACATATAAAGGTGGACCTATCAGAATTACACCAGACCACAGATCAGAATTACAACAGCCAGACCCTGTGAGCCCAAATTCCAGCTCAGAATACTATACCCAACAAGACTCAATCACCATAGATGGAGAAACCAAGATATTCCATGATAAAACCAAATTTTAAACAATATCTTTCTACTAATCCAGCCCTACAGAGGATACTAGAAGGAAATATCCAACATAAGGAGAGTAACTACACACAAGAAAACACAAGATATTAAACATTTCACAATGAACACAAAAGAAGAGAATCACACACTCATAAGACCACCTCCAGCAACAAAAATAATAGGAACTGATAATCATCTGTCTTTAATATTTCTCAACATCAATGGATTCAATTCTTCAATAAAAAGACACAGGCTATACCACTTTTGAGCATATACCCAGAAGATGCTCCACCATACCATAGGGACACTTGCTCTACTATGTTCATAGAAGCCTTATTTGTAATAGCCAGAAGCTGGAAACATCCCAGATGTCCCTCAATAGAAGAATGGATACAGAAAATGTGGTTCATTTACACAAAGGATACTACTCAGCTATTAAGAATGCCTGGTCAGGCCTCAGTGGAAGAAGATGTGCTTAATCCTCAAGAGATTTGTGGGCCCAGGGAAGGATAAGGTATGATGGGGTGGGGGATAGGGAGGATGGGAGATGGAGACCCCTCTCAGAGGCATGGGAAAAGATCAATGAGAAGAGGAACCGTGGGAGGGGAGATGGGGAAGGGGGAAGGGAAAGGGGGGAGCAATGGCTGGAATGTAAATTAAGAGAGCAGCAGCAAGACAGTACCACAGGAACTTTATACAGATGTTCCAACACATTTGGATTAGTTAATTTACTTTCCACGTGTACTACTTAACACATTAACCTGGATGTTGTGTCACTAATGACACAGTGACAAGAAACATCTGGTGACTCTTGACTTACAAGCATTGTGGAGCTCTATGCCCAAGAGAGGATCAACTGGGCACTGCCATGATGAAACCAATTTTACTCTTTCCTCAGCCCATTTGGTTGAGATCATCTGAAGTATTTTGATGAGTTTCAAGTGGAAAACCCAGTTACATATACTACACACACTTTGTTAAAGCCAAGATTAAAAAAAAAAATCCATGAGTACTGGAGCCTCTGAAGGACTGAGAAAGCAACACTAGGAGGAGAGAAAAGGGAACAGGGCTGAAGCAAACATTTGGGAGCATGAAGAATGCCCCATTCTCATGGGGGTTGACATACCAGTTCCTTCTTCTTCATGCATTCCATGAGGATGATGAACAGGTGCTGAGCTTGGGTTCGAGTGTACGTGAAGGTCTTCTGTATTGTCACCAACAGCTGGTCCCTCAAAGATTCATTGATAAGTCTGTAATGAAAACCAAGGTCAGTGAGACCAACACAACTTCTGTTAAGTGTGTGTGTGTGTGTGTGTTTGTAGTTTACCTTAATTTACACATAATTGCTCATAGTTCATAGGGTACAGTGTGATGTTTCAATATGTGGGGGACTATGCAATAGTAAAATCAAGGTATTGATCCCATCCTCAAACCCCTCCCGTCTAGTTATTTCAAAATGCCCAGCACAGTATTCTTTTACCATAGCCACCCCGTGCTGCAGTTGGAATATTGTAGGCCATAAGAGAGCACTAAGAGTTTGTTACTAATCAGAGTTACTTCTTCCAATGTCTTTCACACAATGATTGTTTTGAATGTGACAATTTACAAAACAGTACATTTAAAAATAAATCCATGTCTTAGGAGCTCTCGAGGTGAAACAGGAAGTAGACTTAGTTATTGCTTTCCACTTTTCCTTTTCATGGTTAGTGCCTGCTACCTCCGATTCTGTTATTGAAGTGCCTTCAATTTCTTATCTGTGTCTCAGTAGGGATTTGTAGTATCATTTCCCCATAAGCTGTAATGTTATACCTAATTATGGGAAGAGAGGTTACATCTCAGTAATGCATTTTTTTCAGCATCAATATACTATGTGGATTATGCTATGTATTCAAATGCTAAATACTGGCTCCCAAGATCTGGTTGCCACCAAACAGCAGATTCTCATGTACACCAAGTGAATCTATGTAAACCTTACTCTCCAACTTAAAGTAAATTGGATAAAAAAAAAAAAAAAGAAAGAAAGAAAAGGCTAGAACCCATGACTGGGTAGTAGAGAGAGAAAGGCAGGACTTGAGGATCAAGTGCTGGGTCTTAGGAGAGACCAGTGGAGAAGGGAGAAAGGAGACAGGGAGAAGTGGAGGCTACCACAAGAAGAGATGGACCAGGAACATGTGGCAGGAGAAGTGGATCCTGAGGACAAGCTGATTGAACAGGAATAACCTGGGTGAAACTCAAATAGCAAGTAACAAGGGCCATGTGGCTGGGACATAAGTTAGAATAACTTACAACCTGTCCAGTCTAGTCGTATAGCTTGTACATCAAACACCAGGATTTGGTGTCTTTTATGTGGGCTAGCTAGAATATGTAATTCACCTTACGTTTGGACATGGGAATGGGGAGATGGCTCAGGTGGTAAAATGTTTACCGTATAAACATGAAGACTGAAGCTTGATCCCCAGCACCCCTGTAAAAGCCAGATGCGACACACACCTAGCACTGGGAAGGCAGACATGGAAGAGTCTCTGGGCACCCTAGCTATCTAGCCCCATTCCTATGCCAGTAAGTCCCAGGTCCCAACGTGAGAAGGTGGGTGGCTAGTGAGGAGTGAGACTCCATGCTGACCTCTGACTTCCACGCACATGTGCATGTACACACAGACACGCGTGTGCACATGCATCCCCTGACAGAAACAGGCAGCACCTCCTGCAAAGTGGAAACAGTTAGGGTACCATCGTTACAGTTCCAGAGGAATCTCCTAGGGTGCTAACCTATCTGGCCGAAGACTTGGGTTGTCACTGTTTTGAAGGTTTTACTTGTTTTTTTCTAGTAAGCCGCAGGCTGAATCATAGAAAGCAACATTCCCAAAGCATGATACTGTCTACTTTATTAAGTCATAGTTTTTATACTTTAGGAAAAATAAAGACAGGGAGTGTCGGCATATCCAATCAGGGCACAGTTAGGTCTCAGCTTCTAATTTTTAACCCCCTTCACTAGCCCGTTGAGAAAGGTATCCATCACACACCAGATGTCAAGGAATGAAAACATATTTTGCTATGAAGTGATAACTGTTCAAAATCAGGCCAAGACCTGTTCTCTAGGACAGTAATAAAAAACAGTTTTTGTCTATCATTTGAACATTTTATAGTTTGTACATTGCTTTCATTACTGAAATATCATCAACTCCAAGGTAAAATAGAAAGAATATTATTTCATCTGATGCTGGCAGGAACCCAGTAGGTAAGAGAGTTATTCAATTTCACAGGTATGGATTTTAGCCAGATTGAGTCAAAAATTTAGATCAGTTGTGAGAATTTTGGTTTCTTTAAAAATACAGAAATAATATAAGAATAGGTTTTCATTTTAATGCCAGGATTAAGTGGGGCTGCTTTAGATTGTCCTATATAGGGTTGGTCTGGTGCTGCTTCTGAGAGAGGCTCGGCTGACTCCATGACAGGCTTCAAACTGGCAGTTCAGGAGACTAGGCCTAAATCTTTATTTCCATGAACCAGGCATGTGCAGGGAAGTCTAGGAAAGCCAATTACTGAACAACCCCCCTGGCCTCAGGCAGCCAGCCAGAAACTGCCCTGCCACCTGGCTCGAGACAAGGGCAATGGTCAGTAACTGTTTCCAGATTTCTCAGCAACAATTTACAGCCACACATACCCTAGCAATGGTTCTGGAATGTCCCTAGAAATAGAGCCAATAGATTAAAATAAAGGTCACCCACCCCTCCCCTGATTTTCCTAATGTAATCAGGCCTTTAAGCTTACTGGGGTACCTGTACCTTGGTAGATGGTAGACCCAAGCATGCTGGACTTCTTCAGAATAAAATGCTCTTTGCTTGTGCATACTATTTGAGTCTGGGTATCATTCTTTGGAGAATCATGGCCACTTATACTATGTATTCGAATGCTGAACACTGGCCCCCAAGATCTGGTTGCCTCCCATGAAGAGATCCTTACATACACCAAATGATGTTATGACAATCCTGTCCCCCAAGTAATCCATAATTGGTTAATAGAGTTACCTACAGTCTGGGCTAGGCAGAAGAGAGATGGGGGAAGAAAAGTTCTTCAGGGCTTTGGGGTCTCAGGCAGGGACCATGAGGAGAGGAGAGAAGAAGAGGTTGCCATGGAATAGAGTGAATTAAGAGCACATGGCCATGAGGGTTGGCCTGATGGAACCCAAACAAAATGTGGCAAGTAATAATACCTTGGAAAATTTGACAGAGAAACAGACAAAATAGTAAAGAGGATTGATATCTTCCCAGCTCTTGTGCTTAAAGCTTATTATAAATCTAAAGGTCTTTATGTCTTTTATTTGGGAACCAAATGATCTGAAGTGTGGTAGAAAACCCTAGTAGACATTTAAAGGCAATAAAGGGGTGTAGAACCCCCCAAATAATCTTAATCATAGCACTGTCCCCAGCAGCTCACTATGATTTGCTGACAGAGGCAAAGGAACAAAAAATGGCTGAAATGGGAAAACAAAAGGGTTCATTCTGCTCTCTCTTTTCTGAAAAAGTTGCAGAGTTGTCTGTGGAACTGGAAAAAATGTGGGTGGAAACGGAAGTATTTGGGGAGTGAGAAACAATGGAAAAGGAAAAAAAAATAAAAGATTTAAGCTTCGATGACTGAATAAGAGAGTGGGAGCTTCCCTCAGGAGGAAAGCAGGAAAGAAACTTCTGAAAGCAGAGCCCAGCCCTGCTCAGTGTCTTGGACTCTCAGTTTCTAGTTCCTGAAGCCCCTGTGTGGGGTGAGGAGCTGGGTGGGCAGCTGGGAGGAGGAGGTAGCAGAATCAGATAAAAGATGAAACAGCCCATTTAAAAGAAAGTGTTAATCTTGAACCAACTGTGCTGCCAGAGACAGAGGAGGGGCATGAAATCACCGTCAACTTTCCCAGTAAATGTATAGCACATGCCTGATAATGGTGCAGAACAAGGATATGATAAGATAGGGTGGCATCTTATAAAAATGATAGATGTAAGGGATTTTAAAAAATCATTTAATCTATTATTTCATATGGACACCTTCACCTTTTGTAAAACAAATTCTAAATAACTGGGCTATTCAAAATAGAATTATTCCCCAAGACTAGAAGGAATTGGTGACAGCTGTATCAGAGGCCAGTCCACAATTGCTCGGTTAATGTGGTAGAAGGATGGAGCCATGATTATTGAACAGTGGAATAGAGTGAGGGAATGAATATAGGTAATGATCAGTTGTTGGGTGAAGGGCAAAAGCTATACAAGAGCAGATTCAGTTTGATGAAGCTACTATAGAACAGCGTTTAGCAGTTTTAAGAGCTTGGGACAAAGTTGAGGAGCCTGGAAAAAGGTCTAGCTAGTTAGATTGCACTAATTGTTTTGTTTGTTTGTTTGTTTGTTTACAAAGATTAGCCTTAGCTGTGAACAAAGCCACATCAGACCCTGATGCATAGAAACCTTGCTGTATGAAAATGTGAATACTGAATATAAACTGTTATAAGACCATTAAAGGCATGGGCAGTGCTCATGAATGGCTAAGGGATAAAACTTATATTGGTTCTAACGTGTACCATACTGACATCACAGGTCAAGCTATAGCTAAAGATCTCCAATATCGAAATGTCTGGTACTTCAGTAGCAGGAAATATGGTCATTTGCCAAGAAACTGTGATCAACCCAAAAGCTTCAGATCTCAAAATGCCTGGTGTGTTACCTTTGAGAAATACAGTACTTTCCACTGGAAAAGTGAACGCGCCTCTTCTAGGAGTAATAGTTTTCTAAATTTCAAACAGAAAGAATGTCTAGTCTTCCCCAGGGTGTGCAGGCAATGTGGCAAGGTCTGCTGCTGGACTAATGAATGGAAGTCCAAGAGAGATGTTCAAGGCAATTTCCTGCCATCAGGAAACAGCCTTGGGAGCTGGACTTGAGGCCCTGCAGCAAAAAATACAAGCCCTTTGTCTCTTGTCAGCCAGGAAATAATAAGCAGGCAGAAATACCTCATCTAAGTATTCCAGGTCTCATGTACACTACTGTAGGCAGTGCTGCTCTAGACTTGGTCACAGACTCTAGCCCCATCTTACCCTAGCCCCCCAAAAATCCAAGGTTTCAAAGTATCTACTGGAATTGAGGTTCCTTTGCCATTTGGGATATTATGAATGATCTTCGGAAGGAGTTTATTGACTTCCAAAGGATTCATTGTGCATCCCCGAATTATAGGTGAAGATTTCAAAGGAGAAATTAAAATTATGGCCTATGTAAAAGGAGAGATGCAAATTAACACAGGTGATATGATTGCTCAGCTGCTACTATTAAGGGCAAAGCCTCACCAGTAGAAAAAACAGGAGGGGTTCGAAATACTGGAGAATGTGTGTTCTGGAAACCAGCGGTTAATGATCAGAGGCAAAAATTAAAATTGCAAGCAAAGATTATAGAAATAGAAGACTTGGTGGATACAGGAGCTGATGTAACTATCATTTCCCAAAGATCTTGAAATTCAGAATGGACTCTTCAAAAGGTTTAAACAGTTTCTAGGAATTGGAATGTTGTCTCAGATATAAAAAAGTGTTAGATGGGTTAAGTGTGTGTGACTTTCCAGTCAAATAGGAAAATTAAGGCCTTATGTATATAGCTGACATACCCACAAATTTATGGGGAATGGAGCTTTTACAACAGTGAAGTACTCAGATTAAGATTCCTTCAATCCCAGAGAGATAACCCATGCTGAAATTAGGGGTGAATTGGTAGATGCTTTGGGGGAAGGGATCAATAAGTGTCATCAAACAACCACAGGGTGTGCCAATTGTCCAAATACAACATATCACAGGGATTAAATTTCCAAATTTATAAGAGGGGGCCACTGATGAAATACCAATGGCCCTACTCTTTAAATGGTTGACTGATAAGCCTGTATGTGCAGATCAGTGGCCTCAACAAAGGAAAATTACAAGCACTTGAGCATCTGGTATAATAGTAGCTAGAGGCTCAACATATAGAAAAGTCTACTAGTTCATGGAATTTCCTTGTATTTGTTATAAAAAAAAAAGAAGTTGAGAAAACAGGGAATGTTAACATTCAACCAATGGAGTTACAACAATGGCGTTAAAGTTCTTTTACCTTTTTTTTTTTTTAATTACCTAAGGCATGACCTATGATAGTTGCTTTTTCTTTTTAATTTTTATTTTTTATTACCATCCCCTTGCATGAGCAGGATAGCAAAAGGTTTGTTTTCACAGTACCTATTATGATAATGGTTGATCTATAAAAAGATATTAGTGGAAATTTCTTCTACAGTGAATGTTAAATAGTCCAGCCTTATATCAATATTTTGTGTAAAACTGCTAGAAATAATCTGTAGACAATTTTCTCAATCCATTATCATTACATGGATATTTTGTTGGCTGCTTTGGATGCAGCTACATTAGAAAAAATGTTTAAGGAAACACAAAGAATTTTGCCATGCTGGGGGTTACATATTACTCCTGAAAAAGTACAGAGAGGAGATTCTATTAACTATTCAGGTTATAAAACAGACCAAAAAATTTCAACCAAAAAGGTACAGATCAGAGGAGATTAGTTACAAAACAAACTCTTAGTGATTTTCAAAGATTAATGGGAGATATTAATTGGCTATGACCTACCACTGGGTTAACTCAAGCGTTAAGTAATTTGTTTCAAATTTTACAAGGAGATTTAGACCTAAAATGTCTAAGGTGGTTAACAGCTAATGCAAAGAGAGTTAACTCTGGTGGAACTGAGACTGCAAGATGCACATGTGTGTCGAATAGTTCCCAAAATTGATTATATTTTGGTTATTTAGCCTTCAACTCATTCTCCTACTGGGACCACTATGCAAAGGGAAGATAGTGCTATGGAATGAATTTGTTAAAGCATACAAACAAATACAAATTTAAAGACTTACTTAGAAATAGTTTTGGATTTAATTATAAAATGTAGACTACTACTATGTGAATTGTTAGGAACAGACACGACTGAAATCATAGCACCTTATACTAATATTGAGATTGTGTCATTATGGGTAACCAGTGAATATTGGCAAAGAGCTTGCAGCAACTATTTGGGAGAAATTAACAGCAAATATCCTAAAACAATTGTTTTTAATTTATAAAAAAAATCATTGAATTCTCCTACATATTGTAAAGGAAATGCCAATTCCTGAAGCATCTACATTCTATATTGATACAAAAATATTTGGAATGGCAGGCTATAAGTTAGATAAAATAAGCAAAGTCATTCAAAGATCAGAATCGCATAATTCCTCAGGTATTATTAGATTTCCTGAATCTTTTAATATAATTAATGGCTTTCAATATGCATAAAAAGTTGTTTTGCATATAGAAACTGCTGACTTTATTTATGATAACTTAGAATTAACATTGTTTTTGTTAAGATTTATTTATTTTATTTTATCTATATGAGTACACTGCAGCTGTACAGATCGATGGTTGTGAGTCCTTATGTGGTTGTTGGGAATTGAATTTTTAGGATCTCTGCTTGTTCCAGTCAGACCTGCTCCCTCAGTCCCTGCTCTCTCTGGCCCAAAGATTTATTTATTATTATAATTAAGAATACTGTAGCTGTCTTCAGATGCACCAGAAGAGGGCATCTCTTTAAGGGTGGTTGTGAGACATCATGTGGTTGCTGGGATTTGAACTCAGGACCTTCCTTAGAGCAGTCAGTGCTCTTACCCACTGAGCCATCTCACCAGCCCAGAATTAACATTTGTTATTTATGCAACTGCAACAGGCAATCAGAAATAGAATCTATCCATTATATATCACATTCATCTCAGACAGGCTTTCCAGGTCCATTAGCATAAGGAAATGAAGACACTGATCAATTATTAATAGGAAACATATTAGAAACTTCAACATTTCATGAAGAACACCATGTTAACAATAAAGGTTTAAAGAAAAAAAATGTCTATCATTTGGAAATAAGCCAAGGAAATTATAAGAAAATGTCCTACTTGTTCTTTGGATAACCAAACTCTATTATCCACTGGAAGTAACCCCAGGGGCACCAAAATAAATGAAATTTGGCAGATAGATGTGTTTCATTTTGTAGAATTTGGAAAACTAAGGTTTGTGTACCATATTATTTTAATGGACAACTTCTTTTTGTTCTGAAAAGGTCAATTCTGTAATTACACATTTATGGGAAATAATGGCTATTGTTGGGATACCTGTGCAAATTAAGACTGAGTATGTGCCTGCATATGTGTCCAGTATGATGAAGCAATTCTTTGCATATTATAACATTAAAACACCTTACAGTCCACACAGTCCTACAGGACAAGCCATAACAGAAAGATATAATTGCACTTTAAAACAGATGCTTATAAAACAAAAAGGAAGGATAAAGACCCCTAGGGATTGACTAAATGGTGCTCTGTTAACTTTAAATATTCTGAATGTTACTAAGAAAGGAACAGCAGGCTAGAGACACTGGGTTATAGTAAAACAGTAGAATTAATTCAGCCTATATACTATAAAGATGTGTTAACATAAGAATGGAAGCCCACAAAAATTTTGCGTTGGGGACATGGATTTGTTTATATTTGTTCAGAAAATGAAGTGCTGTGAGCACCACCACAAACTAATAAAGATTAGAATTGAGCAGGAGCACACTCCTGAAAACCTTGGTCACTGATCGGAAAAACAAAAACCAACCAAACAACAAAACCCCCAAAACTGCTCAGTTCATTGAAAATGTCTGTTTCTAACTTCCTGCTACACTCAGCACAATTAATGGCTTAAAAAAAATCGGGGAAAAGGTTTCTTTAAAAAAACACAGAACTATTATAAGAATAAGTTTTCATTTTAATCCCTGGTGTGGGACATGGGGCTGCTTCAGATTGTCCTCAGCAGCTGACTAGGATTTGACTAATGCTCCAGCAGAGGTGTGGTTTTGCCAGCTGCTGATAGTTTCTGCTATTATGCGATGTTTGGAATTCTGGGAACTTTTCAGAGGGTATATAAAGGTTAGGTCCCTGAGAAGTGGGTTGGTCATTGTTGGTCATTTAGGGGGGTTGATTGCTATTTGATAGTAGTTGTGGTCAAAGAAGAAACAAAAGGAGACATTAGATTCAGGGATCTCTTTCTCTTCCACCTACTGTTAAGGGATTGAACGGGCAGTTGAAGGCAGAGAAGGGTGGAAGAAAGAAGAGCCTATGAAGTAGCAAAAGAGTATTGACATAGATCCATCAGGAAAATCAGTGATGCCAGGAGCAGAATGCTGCCCAGTGCTCTTTCATGCCACCATGCTGCCTCTCATTCAAAGGATATACACATTTAGAGAAGGTTCAGCTAAGGAAGTGAAAAGATGTCCCAACTGTTCTCTCAATATTAACTGATTTTGGATGACGCCATGGCCTTAGTTTCAAATCAGCTTGAAATTATCCACCCACTCATGCATGCATGCATGTTTCTATTTACCCACCTACCCATCCACTCATCCATCATCCATTCATTTAGAAAATTCATGTGGATGCCTGCTTGGTGGTTGGCACTGTGGTTTATGTCAGGGAGTATAGGGATAGACATAATAATTTACTCCCAGCCTTCAGTGGAGTAGAAAGACATCAATGAGGCATTCAGTCATAACGGTCAGTGGTAGAGAAGCAAAGGAGATGGTGACTGGTGACCTGGGGACAACTTCTGAGGACATAGTGATCTGCCTGGCACTTGCAGAGGAATGAGCGCTAGAGATGGCTGAAGGTGGTAGGGGTGGGAAGGGATAGACAAAATGGCATGGATAGACCTGCTCTGGAGAAAGGGGAAACTGTGGCTGAAACATGTGTGAGCACTGTAGCTCAAATACAGAAGGACTCCTAAAGGTCTTGTCTGTTAAGGTGTGACCTCAGTTTGGTTGTACTAGGAGGTAGTGGGATCCCAAAGGAGTTTGAATGACAGTGTCCCGTAGAGGCACAGATGTTTGAACACTTGGTCCCCAGTTAGCAGGGCCTGTTTGGGTAGGTTTAAGAGTGTGAGCTTGCTAGAGGAAGTAGGTCATTGGGGCTGGATTTTGATGTATCAAAGCCGCATGCCAGATGTGCTCTCTGCTTCTTGCTTGTGGTTTATGACGTGAGCTTTCGATTTCTGCTCCAGCTGTCATGACTACTGTCTGCTGCCTCTTCCTTCGATGATAGACTCAGCCCCCTGGAACTGTGAGTCTCAAATAACCCTTTTTTTTTTTTTTAAAAAATAAGAAATCACCCCAGTCTTGGTGTTTTATCACAGCAACAAAAAAGTAACTAACACAGACGTGCTTAGCAGAAGGTTTTGAGATGTTGGAAATGTACCCTCAAAGGGATCCAGACTGCTTTTCATGTCCTAGACAGGAAGTGGATGGCTTTGGTTACTCCATGTTCCTGCTAAGATATGTCACCACACCTATGGGCCAATTAGTTAGGCATTGAAATGAAAAACTGGGACCCTCCCCAAACCCTTTCTGCTTCTATAAGGTGAATATTTCGGTTGTTACAGTAGCTAAAAGCTAATGTGGGGAGCAAATTAAAAGTTAAGAAACGATGGAGCTGCATAGGGAGTTAGCCAGGACAAAATCGTGGGGGCCTTTGGAGGCTATGTTAGAGTTTATTTATTTTTTGATACACAATCTTACTGGGCCTAGGCTAGCTTCAAATTCACAATCCTTCTGCTTCTACTTTCAAAGTGCTAGAATCACAGCCAAGTGCCACTTGTCTCGTGAGATCAGTGACTTTGTCCTCATGGCGGTGAGAAGTGCTTTAGCAGGAGAGAGACCATTTATATGTGTGGTGTTAATTAATTCTCCGAAGACTCAAGGCATGAACAGTCATAGATGGTCATATGTCTACTTGACAGGCAACCCAAGCGGGTAAGTCGAGAGAGTTCTGCAAAACCAAGAGTGTATAATATAGCACATGATTAACTACAGAAGGGATTCTTCTGATTAGCCACTTGATAGGTTCAATCACTCATCCGCAGGTGTTTAATTTTGATAACAACTCAAAATTTGTTCTCTACTGTCAACCATCTGCAATGAAACCTAAATTCCCTGAGATCATTAACTGTTTGAGAGAGCTGTCTGTCACTTCCATCCAGTCTGCCACTTTGTGAAAATTAAAGAATAATGAATAATTGACTTTAGTCACGGCTTTTACTAGTTAGGCGAGCTAAAAGACTCAAAGACTTCTACAGTTTTGAGTCCCATTTCATATCTGACAGAGGTGGTGGCTTTGGCTAAATCAGTTAGTAAGAAGAATCATACAATGGGAGTAATAGATTGGAGCTACAACATGAAGATGTTGATCACTAATGGGACAAAAAAGATGGAGGAGATGGCCATTACACATGGAATGGATATAACTTGGGGAGCAAAGGTGACTTGCTCCACCCGAAGCACCATGTTACACTCACTAAACCATAACTCTGTTTCAACTCTTTTTTTTTTTTAAATCATCTTTCTATTTATACCAAAAGGAAAATACTATTTTTCGTGTGTTTCTGATGTTAAAAGTTCCCTGTTGTTGCCAATCTCTCCTCTTAACAGAGAAAGAGCAGATAAGAAGCTTATATGCCATGGCTGAGGAGGTTTAATGACACTGTTTTAAGAACCATCCCCTGAAACAGGTGTGGTGGCGCACGCCTTTAATCCCAGCACTCGGGAGGCAGAGGCAGGTGGAGTAGTGAGTTCGAGGCCAGCCTGGTCTACAAAGTGAGTTCCAGGACAGCCAGGGCTATACAGAGAAACCCTGTCTCGAAAAACAAAAACAAAAAGCAAAACAAAACAAAAGAACCATCCCCTGTAACAGGTCCTGTGTTCATGGCACCTCCTGGCTTACACACTCTGTGGAAATAACGGAAGAACCGTCTGCGGAGCAGGCAGACGGGCAGTCTGTTTTGCAGAGGAAGAAACGGGTCTAAGGCGCTGGAGTGATCTGTGGTAGTCACACAGCCAGTGACTTCAGTGTATGAGCTGAGTGTGTTCATTTCACTCTTGTCCCATGGTGTCCCTTTTCCTGTGTATCACTCTGTCACCCAGTTTGTTAACCATGCACACCACAGGGAGAAATACAAGCTTAATTAGTTATTAGTAAATGCTTTTACTTTATATGCATGCGTATCATGCATGTAATGCATATTTACACAGAAACACATGTGTGAAAGAGACAGAGACAGCCAGAGGGAGGAGAGAGAGGCAGAGAGAGAGAGAGAGAATAGAGGAGAAGAGAAGAGGGAGAAGGAGAAGGGAAGGGAGTGAGAGAGGAGAGGAAGAAAAGAAAGAGGAGAGAGAGAGAGCGATGGAGGGACAGAGACAGAGACACAGAGAGATAGACAGACAGAGACAGAGAGACAGAGAGAGAGACTATGACTGTTGAGTGTTTGGCCTGGCTTAGGGAAGATGACCCTAAGTGGGGGTTGTAAGTGAAGACACTGACCAAGCGGAAGTCCCCCAGCTTATAGCAGTTAGACTCTCCCTTGTGTATTTCTCTGCTGAGCTTTTGCCTCCTGTTTGCTGCAGAGGTTCACTCTGCTCCCTGTCTTATTTTGTGGAAATACATCTTAGTGATTTTGAGACACCTGCTTTCCTGAAATTCTTATTATTTCATTTTAGTTCTTCCCATTTTTTCCTACAATGAGAAAGCTTTTTTTACCTTGATATTCAAACATCAATGGATTTAGAGACAACCCCTCTGTTAGATTTCTTTCTTTCTTTTTCTTTCTTTTTTTCTTTCTTCTTTCTTTCTTTCTTTCTTTCTTTTTTTTTTTTTTTGTGGCACTAGAGTAGTGATTGAAAACTTCTTGACATCAAAACATGGTTGTAATATTGCGTGAAACTGTAACTTTAGAACCAGGTCTACAACGGAGTGATCTTATTTAAGGAAACCACTAATTTGTGTCTCCATATGCATCAGTGTTATTTTCGGTACACTTCAAATTAGAGGGTTTTGTGACTGAGGAAAATCTCTGCACCATGGCATTTGCGGCTCCATTTAAATGCTGCATGCATGGTCTATAGCTGTTTAGATGAGTCACCGAGTAATTTAAAACAGGTCAGTGTTTAGCCAGCGCTCAGGATAGCTAGCAACATGCCCCACACTTTACAATTAGTGTTCTATTCAAGTGCTGTGGATGCAGCCCACATGTAGAAATACTTCTCCCAGAATAAATGTAATTATCTTCAATATCAGATTTTAGTTCCTAGATTGGAAAATTTAAAAAAAAAAAGCATCTAGAATTCAGTGAGACTCCAAGAACTAATCTGAGGTTAATTAACAGCTTTTGAGGAGAGCAGTCCTCCCGAGACCCCTGCGGATGCTGTTAGATGCTGCAGATAGTGTGAGGAATTTTACTTATATAAATAAAACTGTGAATGCCCACACTTGGTGCTTAAAAGACACTGTTTCCAGTGGAATCTGTACTTTACTAAAGAAAATAGAGTTTTTTATCATTTATTTGAAGCCAAAGAAAATGCCTAAATGTTATATAAAGGGCACGAAAAACTGTCCTTAAATGAGGTTATAGAGAATGACAATCTCTATGATTGTCCCCTTCCCTTTAATTTTTTTTGATAAAGTTACCACTTCCTCTCAAATGCCATTACTCTGTTGCCACAAGTAACAGCATGGTCCATCTGTAGAGGATGGACAGCCCTGAATCGGCTCTCACCTGCTGCCTGTCTGATTTTTACTTAGCCCTTTGTTTGTCCCTTTCATATAGGAAACATGGAAGTGATAAAGTATTTCTCATAGACCTCTGAATTAGATGAGTTCGTGCTCATAAAGGACCTGGTGAATAGCAATGCTGTTAGAATGTTTTTGTTTTATTTTTAGGAAAGAGTCATTGGTGGTTTCTTTTTCCATTAAATAGAATGACCTGTGATGGCAGCTGGTCTTGAATTATAATTTCTGTGGAGAAATAATTTTTTCCCATTTGAGAGAGTTTAAAGAGCTGCAGTGTTTTCTTACTTTTGGGAAATTGAGATATTTAGATTTAGCTAAGCTTTATTAAAATGGAGATTTGCAAAGAGAAAGTCTAATGTTTCGATAAATGTCGGGTGGAACAAGTCTTTGCAGGAAAAGGCAAAGTACCAGTGAAAACCACTTAGCCAGGTTGTCAATGGTTTTCCCAGGATCATATTCACTGGTATGATATGAGAAGATCCTCGAACTAGTCATTTCATAATCAAACAGGCGAGGATCAAAAAAATCACGCAACTGTGCCTCTTCTGCTTTTCTTTTGTAATACTTCTGAAGTCTCTCTTTTCCAGGAAGGGCCCTACATGGAAGATTCTGCTGGAGAGATTTGAATGGGGGATAAAGGAATCATAATGACTTTTATCATTTCATGCATGAAAAAACAAACAAACAAACAAACAAACAAACAAAAACACCCTCTGACTTCCTTAAAAGAGTACATAGCTTGTGAGAGCCATTCAGGCTTAGGAGGACACGAGAAGGAGAAGAGAAGAATCTGATAATGAGCTATGCTATGTACAAGCTCACGTCAGTGTTTTGACGAAAAGCTTGTGATTTGTTCAAATGGCTGGATGCAAGGGCTATATCTTCTGCTCTATACATGAGGATGCTCTTTAGTCTAGATGCAAGAAGATTCGGCACTGTGAGTCTAGGAATACACTGCGTGTTCCCAGGGCAATTTCTCATTTTTTATCAGATGCTCAAAGTTTCTTTTAATTAATTGAAAGACAAATAAATATTCAACAATTAGAATCCCTAAGAGCAACTCTGTTGCTTTAGAAAACGATGGTTAGATAAAAAGCTGACAGGGATGAAATGGAACACACATATAGGTTGGCTAGATTGTTTTGTCACTGAAAAGCGAATCTAGCTACAAAGCAGCCTCCATGAATTAGACAAATAGAAATTCTGATCTTGGCTTAATGCAGAAGAAAATGTTCATCTGGGCTATTCCTAAGGGTTCTATTGACTTAGTAAGGTAGATCTTAGAGGAAGTGCCTGTAATGGGACGTGACATATACACACTCATGGAACAGTGTGCTCTCTAAGGAGTTTCATGACTGCTACCCAGAAAGGGACCATTTTCCATTCAACTCTCTCCCTCTGGATCCTAAAAGCTGGAGCCATGAGTGGTAGAAGGCACAGGCATATGTACCAAAGGAAACCCAAATGAGTGGCGTGGTAGAGGTGAGAGTGGCACGTGATGACTTACTGTAAGCTAGTACTCAAAATAAGCCCAAGCTTTGTGCTCTGTGTTCTATAGGTGGCCAGTCATAAGGCAGGGGAAAAGGGTGCTAGACTCTAAGCTTGGATGACATGCTCCATTACTGCACTGTACTCTCTTCTCCCCTGCCCTGGACTGCCGACTTAGTGGTGAGAGAAGGCTTTCCTACGTGGTCTTCATGGTGATCCCACAGCTCTACACTTCCCCTCACATGTCACCCCTAAAATGCTGACTTTTTATTATCTATCTACTTATGCCCCCCTCTCTCTCCCTCAGTCAATCAATCATCTATCTATCATCTATCTAACTTTGCTAGATTTTAAGCCTCATGTGTACAGAATTTTGTCCTTTTGGCTCCCTTGTGTGTTTTGCCACTGCCTGGGATAGGGCTTAGACTATAATAGTTATTTGAAACATATTTCTCAAACAATATTGAATGAAATATCGAACAACACTGGAAATCTATCAGAATTCAAGTACTTCCAGTTTGGTAAAAACCTACCACAGGAGCGAAGGACTGTGATAGCCAGGGTGGCTGTTACTGGGGACCTTTTAAGTTTAATTACAATCTAATTCAATTCCTTAGCTGTAATCAAAGGGCTCAGGGCCTGTCTGATGGAAAGCATAGAAGCAGATTCTGTCATCTCAGGAAGTTCTGATGGACAGCATTGCTCTTGCGGTTAACAGCATTGCCAAATGCTCACCTCGGGCTGGGGCTAGTAGGACATCTAAGTGCGAGACTCTGGACAGTGCAAGCTTTGCGTATGTCACTTTCCCTCCTCCCTTTCCTGTGGCTATGAGTGTACCCAAGAGTAAAAAGGAAGTGTTCCAAGGAATACAGCAACTGCCACATGGTCAGGAAGATTTTCTGCCAAAACTGTAAGTCAAGCGATATTCTGAGTCCATTCCAAGTAAAACTGATCAGCGAACACTACCCATAGACAGTCTAGGGGGACAGTCAGAATTTTATTGTTTTTGGCCCTTCATCAAATTCGGAATCAGAGCTGATTTAAGGAGCATATAGAATCCCTGGAGTGGCCAAACAGTGGATCCATCCACCCTTGATGGATATACATCAAATGGTCACTCAAGACTTATTTAAAAGAGAAGTTGTCTAGCACATAAGAGAACAAGAAAGCTGGATGCATTCTACTTTCTTGTCTGAAATAACTCAGCTCTGGGATGAGAAAAATAAGCCTCCTGCAGTTACTGGGCCATCTTCCTAGGAAACAATATGGCATGGGTTCTCAGAACATAATTTCAGTCCCAGCTTGCCTGGGAAGACCGTGGTGCTACTAGGAGAAAGTTAGCAAGAGACATGACGTTTTCATCCTACATTTCCTTACTTCTACAATGGAATCAATATCATAACCATTTCATATTCCAAAATACAAAAAAAATACTTAGATCAAGTGCTTGCATATAGACACTTTGCAAATGATATATAAGAGATCTACTCATATTTATATGTAAAACTAACTCTAGTGTGTCAAGCATGCTGGTGGTGATGGGACAGAGTGCTGGGGAAGAGCAATGCTACATTATGTCTCTACATACTTTGTCGGAATATTTCTTCTTACCCTATATTCTTTCAGACAGTGGAAAAATGTGACTTCTCTATTTTTGTTACATATCACATTATATGATGGACTGATTCCTTGTTTAAAAACTTTCAAACCTATCTTATCTTATGTGTATGAGTGTTTTGCCTACACGTATGTGTGTGTGCCACCTGTTCCTGTATCTGAAGAGATCAGAAGAGGTCATTGGATCCCTTGGAACTGGAGTTGGAGGTGGTTGTGTATCACCATGTAGATGCTCAGGACCGAAATTGGTCATCTGCAAGAATGGCAAGTGCTCTTAACTGCTGAGCTATCTCTCCAGCCCCTAATTCCTACCTTTTAAAAAAATTCTATTTCTTATATATTATCAATAATAAGTTGTGTAGTCAACCTGTATCTCATTCCATTTCCCACTGGTTCCCATAGTAAGTTATTTCTGTTCCTTTGTCTCCCATGCCTTATGTATGCAATCAAATTTCTTATGCAGCCGGGTAATTGAAACACTGATATGTTTTGGCATAATGATCAAAAAGCAACTGTTTTCTGTATCCCATGTATCTCTGAGGTGACTTGGAATTTTATTTTTCTCTTTGTTTAGCTAATTCATTGTGTTTCTTGTTGCCTGTCTGACAGTCTTACAAGCGTGAGGGTATTTAGAATGCTTCCACTTTATTCAAGTGCTAGCATAGACGTTCACAGAACACTGCCCATGAGCTCTCTTTGCCTAGATTCACTGTTAATCTTCCACACTTCATCCTTTCATCCGAGCCCAGATGCAGCCTCAAAGTCATTCGCAGTGCATTTTAGGGAGCCATCACCGGCTGATGTAAGTTGACACTCAAGAAGGAAAATGGCTTGCAGTCCTTGCCCAGAAAGGATAAAACTGAAATGCCTCATCAAAGGATGAAGACGAAAGTGATCACAGGCTTACAGAAATCCAGATCTTAGGCCCATTCCCAAGACACTGAATTGTGCCTGCTATGGGCTTATAAGATTCCTTAATGCTTATTCAAGACCTGTACGAGTTTCCCTTGTGATGGAGAGTTGTTTTCCATAACTATCCCAAGAACATATAGTAAGCATGGGTATCCATCCCCTGAATGGCGCAGGAAAGGCTTTGCTTCAACCAAATGGAGGGATTTTTGTTTGTCTGCTGTTTCTTTTGGGAAGATTAGTACACTCATCATTGGACCCTACTTCAGGGCACTATCCTTCATTCGGTCAAAAAGAGCTTTATAGAAGGTTGTCAGTGTTATATACAGTGTATGAAAATGCCGGGGTCCATGATCAATCTGAGAATTCCATGTGGATTCTGGGAAAAAATCTGATGAAAACATTCCAGACATTTGTTCTTGGTGCTGCCATTGGTAGCAAGTTAACCCAGCATAGTATCCGCTGCAGGGTGTGTTTGTTAAAGATGCTTCAGAATTAACTTCAGGAATTAAATTTGAGGTCACTTTGCTTATGTATTTATTTGTTCATTTCTTTATTTTATGTGTATGGAGACTGAGGAAACTGCTTCGGGAAACACCAGGTGCAGCAGAGAAATCTAATCTTCATATAATATAAGTCAGCTTTTAAAAGTGGGGAGCATGGGTTATTTTCATTGGGATTAAGTGGGGTACTGGTTTTAAACAGCTTGTTGAGTTCTACACTGGTCCGTCTAAGTCACTGTGTAGATAGATGTGTGTAGTTAATAGACAACTTTGAAGTCTTCTCCAGCATTGATGAGCATGCTGGCAACTGCATCAGCAGTTCTCTACAAAGAATTCTTCCCAACAACTGTTTGGCCAGATACTTTCTGATGATGTTGGGTTTTCATATTCAACGATACATTTCCCCAGTGAACCAACAGTTGAGCAGTTTTAAAGCATATTTAATGCAGGGATTGGACTGGTTAACTTAGATCAATAAAACCTTTTCCCTTCATGGTATTTTCTTCTCCATGCTTGGATCAGTCTTTTAAAATCAAAGCTTCATCCTCCCCATGTTGACACAGTATGGGAAGATTTAACAACAACCTGTCAGACGAAAGTTTTATTGTACTCTGTGCTTTCTTAAATAAACAGAGTTGTTCTAGCCACATAGAATGTGGGCACTGTGACAAGGTTAACTGTGTAATCTGGACCTTTATGTTCCTCAGAGAAAATTGACAGTGACTCTGTCAATGGTACCTTCTGCCACTTCTAAACTCACTAACATTACATTGATAACAATTTGCTATATTTGTTTACATGAGATTGCATACACATCCGTGGAGGAAAATTATGTTTCGTAAAACCCACAGTACCTAAAACAAGCATTAGAAAATAGCCGGTGATTGATTAATTTGAAATGTCATGGTATCGGTTCTCTAAGTTTCCAATTAAATCATTTGGGTGTACATTATAAAAATATAGATATTTATATAGAATTATATGTGAATAAATATTAAATTAATTATTTTACTAAATTTTATTGCATTTAATACAGTTTACACAGATTCTGAGGGAAAGGGGGAAAAGGGAGTAAATCAATTATATTGTCATTTATGGCTAACTGACATACTGCCGAACTGCTGCTGGAAATGTCCCACTCAGGGTTTTATCATGGGCTCTTTAAGCACCATGTCCTTATCAGAGCCCGCGAGATCCAGTACTCATGTATTTAAATACTCATTACAATGTCTCTAAGTGCCAGGGCTATGCCTTGTTCATCTTCCAGCAGTTCTATGCACATAGTAGGCACTCCATAAATGTTGATGTTTACAAAAGTCACAGTAAAACCACCTTCTGTTCTTTGTGTGTTGATTCTCTGATTTCTTTGAGGAAAAGTGAAAAAGAACCAGCTTGACTTTTTATTATTATTATAGAAAATATATCCTGGAACAGAGATGAAGCAGATGAAATTAACAAAAACTAAAATGGACACTTGAAATCAGCATGGTTGACATCATTTCTTTCTTTCTTACTTGACATTCCAATTATGTCTCTATCACGCTGGGGTGCAGGCCATCGAGATCAATTACTTTCTGTAGAAAGTAATACAGAAAAATGATAGGGTTTTTGACACCCTTCAGTGTGAGCCTGGATCTCTGCAGCAGCAAGAATAACCATTTGTGATCATTGCACAGAATGACATGCCCCAGGGAATAGCTACGGCTCCTGGGTTCCCAATGTGCCTGATTTTTGGATGACTTTCTCTCGTCTTTGGATATGTGATGTGTATTTGGAGGGAAACAAACTTTGTTCAATTCTCTGTGAGAAATTTTCAGTCATAAAATTGGGAACCATGCAGTGAAGGTTTCCCTTTTTAAAGCTAGTGGATGCTCTCATGCCTTCATTCTAGCTGGTCCAAACAAACAAACAAACAAACAAAACAAACAAACAAACAAACAAAAACAAAAAACAAAAAACAAAAAAAATCTATTTTCAGGGCTGGAGAGTTGGCTCAGTGGTTAAGAGCACTGACTGCTCTTCCAGAGGTCCTGAGTTCAATTCCCAGCCACTACGTGGTGGCTCACAAACATCTGTAATGGGGTCTGATGCCCTCTTCTGGTGTGTATGAATACAGCTACAGTGTACTCACATACCTAAAATAAATAAATCTTTAAAAAAGTCCATTTTCAATTAAAATAAAAAAGAATGACTAAAGTAAAGAACACAAAATCAATATCAATCAGTCAATCAACCAACCAGTCAATCAATCAAACAAACAATTAAACAAACACACATACACAGCTCATACTCTCTTATCTTTCCCATACCACTCACCTCATACCTTCCCTCCTACCCACTACCACACACATGCATCCTCACTTTCATCACATACATTCTCACCCCTTCTAGACCCCCATATACCCCTTCACACACCCCACACACCGTTCATACCCCTACACATCCAACACACCTCTACTACCACACCTACCTTTCTTACCACGTGTGCTTGCACAAGTGCACCCACACATACACACACCTCATGACCACCTAACTCGTACCACAATTTTTTCTTCTACTCCCAAGAGTAAGCAATGTTCATGTGTTTTTTCATTGTCTGTCCCTAGTTAAAATGCCACTAGAACATTATAACATGGATGATATATGCCTTACTGACAATTTCCTAACAGTCCTGAATCCTCACATGCATCCTCATAAATTATTTAAAAATCTTTTCGACTACTAGGATGGTTCTGCTTCTTTTCCGGAGTATCTAAAATGGGGTAAATCCAGGTGATAATCTTTGGACAAAACCACTAACCATTACCATATAAGCATTGGTAATAAAATTGTGCTGGATGAGGGGCACTGACTCAGAGCACCCATGTACTTAGATGGCAGTCTATGCTTATGTTGATGATTGGCAGGTACTTGTTCATGACTTGACAGATGAAGGGGTAAGGTCCTATTTCTCTGCAGCCTGAGGCTTGAGGTTGACAGTTATCAGGCAAAGACATATTTGATTTCAACATCAGGATGCTGTACCCTGAAAGGCAATGCTATTCATCTGCTTAACCAAACATGAGAAGGCAAGACTCTCACATAGAAAATCATAGGTAATTAAATCTAACAGTTTTTGGTGCTTTTAATATTTGTATTTATGGTTAAGTCATTTGTGATTAAGAAGCAAACTTTGAAAATGAGTAATGGAACTAGTTAAGGAAGGGACTTAATGATTCATTCTGACCTATGGCAGGTAAACAGAACATACATTATGATGAAAGGGGGAATATCGACTTGGATCATTTCTGTCAGGTACCACATGTCACAGAACAGATAGGGAGGAAAAAAGTCAAAATATAGAACTTAATTTGATTCTAAGCACCACATACAGAAAAAAACATTTAATTGCAATTGTCTCCTCATTTATTCAAACCCATTTGCGCTGTGACAGACACAGTCTGTTTCTATCTCCAGCAATCTCATTCATGGAAGATAATCAGTTTTGCCAATTATAATTCACTTCTAAAGTGATTCTCTTTTCCAATTCATATTCTCCTTCCAATTCATATTCTTGGGAAAGAGCTCAGTGACAAACTAGAAAGGTCACAAGGATGAGAATGTAAGGTGAGGAAGGTCATTTCTCAAAGATGATGAACTGAAGAGCTATGTAGTCACACGGATGCTCTCCCAGTCCTTGTGACTGGTTTATTTAGCAACCCACAAATGAAATTAACTTTGAACATTGATACAAATCCCCAAAGTGAAACAGATCAGTAAAAATATTAATTTAGTCAGAAATTAAGCATTGTAATTAGGATGTGTATGCTCCCTATAACTAATTTTATTTGGACAGTGACACACTTACTTATACAGGTTTGTTTATATAAATATGTATGTATGTATACATATATGTAGTAGAATGGTTAATGCTGTTGAATTCTGAAAACTGAAGAAGAAACCCTTCCTGGTGAATGAAGATCAATGCTTTTTATTTTTATTCTTTGCACGTAAAGAAAGTATACTGCTACAAAATAATGTTCTTTAGAAATGACTTTAAATTCTATACACATGTATTGTTAGACAATTTATCAAGTTAAATAAGCACAATTAATCCTGAAAGTTATTTAGATGGCACACAAAAACATTCTGACCATTTTATCACAATAAATTTATTAGTGCTCTCCTAAGAGGGTAGGTTTTCATCAAAATACTGTGCACAGCATTTCTCTCTCTCTCTCTCTCTCTCTCTCTCTCTCTCTCTCTCTGTGTGTGTGTGTGTGTGTGTGTGTGT
>NC_034590.1:134446650-134499762 GCF_900095145.1 Mus pahari | reverse complement strand
TGTGTGTGTGTGTGAGAGAGAGAGAGAGAGAGAGAGAGAGAGAGAGAGAGAGAGAGAGAGAGAGAGAGAGAGAGAGAGACTATATGAACTGAGACACTTATACATAAGACTTCCCTGCAGGTTTCTATTTATTACAAGCATTGAACTATCACAGAATACTTTTAAGGTTTCAACTCCTTCCAGAAATAAATAACGTTTAATTCTTTACCTCTGTACTAATTCTCTGAGTGTTTCATACTCTTTGATAAGTGGCCATGGTTCATGTTTATGCAGATCCTGTATAGATTGTGATTTTACATATTTAGAATAAAATATATAAAATTCCAAATGAAGTTGGAAGTATACAGCCATTCTGATTCTTAATTTAGGGATGGGTATAGAACAGTCTAGGTGAGAAAGGGAAAGAATCCACATGAGAAAGGAATCATAACTTGGACACAGGATTATATATAATGAATTGGCTCTTCTGTGTTAGCAATATACAGGATAATTACAAATTAAATATAATTATTGAAAAAAGCAGAGGAACTTCCATGCACTTAAACATTTAAAGAACTCATTGAGGCCCTTCATGGGAACAAAAACACCCATCACAAAACCTTCCTCAATGGATTTTTGCTAGCAACCCAGATGGAACGCTGATCTGAGCTCATGGCCTGTATGGATGGAAGCAAAGTGTTTATCTTCTACTCTATGAGATTAAATCATGCAGGGCTCCTCTCAACTCTAAAGTGCATAACCATTCTCACATATTCAAACAGAAATAATCAGAGACATCCTTATGAGAGGTTTTAATATGTCTAAGGCCTACAGCCTAAAATAATGATACACAAAAGGCACGAGACTTAAGCTACCACAGGGCATAGTCCCAGAGAGCTAGAAACACTGGAGAAGGTCTTCCTTTTTCTTTGATCTGGAAGGAAGGAGAGGGACAACTGCATTCCAAATGCAAACCTGTATGTGTTTTGAGGGTATCTGACAAAAATCTATCTGCAAACACCATGGACAAACAATCAAAAGCTACACACGCCGGGCGTGGTGGCGCACACCTTTAATCCCAGCACTTGGGAGGCAGAGGCAGGCGGATTTCTGAGTTCGAGGCCAGCCTGATCTACAAAGTGAGTACCAGGACAGCCAAGGCTATACAGAGAAACCCTGTCTGAAAAAAAAAAAAAAAACCTAAAAAAAAGAAAGCTACACACTATCTAATTCTGTTTATTTCTAGACAAGGGGGGCCTGTGGCTTTATTTAAAGAAATTGGGACTATGGCAAATTTTTTAATAACAAAGACAGTTAAGGTTATCGAACACTGCTTTATTAGTCAACATAAAAATCACTAGGCAAATGTTCCCTGTTTACAGCCTCAGCAATAAAATGGATCAGTACTTACTCTCGAAGAAGACAATGATGGCAACTTAATTAAATTTGCCAATGAATAAGCTCTACCTTCAATTAGGATGTTTTTAGACCTATTGGATCTCTGGGCATTAAATCACTGCCATGGCATCCAGTGCCGGGGTAAAAGCCCCCAGCCTTCCATTACTTTCCACGTTGCACACGTTGACTCCAGTATAAACTCAGTAAACATACTGTTTTACTGGGTAAATGGAGGGCCAAGGATTAAGATGGGGAAAGCACAGATGGTAGTTGCTAGTGTAGTGAGAACTGAGGTTTCTTAAAAATCCCAGTTATGTTGTGTGACTTGTGTTTTTGTTTTAATCCCAGGTGTGAAATGTGGGGCTGCTTCAGATTGTCCACAGCAGCTGACTATGATCTATCGCATGATTCTGTCAGCTGAAGATAATTTATGTTTGGAGTTCTGGGGACTCTTCAGACGGTATAAAAATGGCAGAGCCCCCAGTGACTGTGGCAGCAGCTGCTGCTTCCTTTGCTGTTTGTTGGATTGCTGGATGAAGATATCCTGACTACGAAGATTGGATTTGCCCCTAATCAGCAGAAAGTAGTCTAAAGAGACCAATGCCTCATTTCCCCTTTAGCCTTCGTTCTCTTATTGAGGGTTTGGAAGGAATATGAGTGGAGAAGGGTGGTAGATATATGAACCCAATAAAATAGCCAAAAAATACAGTTACTGTGTCTGAAATTTAGATGTTGCTCTCTGTTATTCCTTCCCATCATCCCACACTGTCTTGGCTAATGCAGAGAACATGCTCTGATGTCCTCTTTTCCAAGCTTTAAACACAGCTTTGTACCCAACTGTCTCCCACGGGACCCGGAAATTTACTCACCCGCCTTCTTCTGAATATTTATGCCCAAATGCCAGGATGTCGGATGCCCGTCCACTCCCATCACAGACCACGACTGGTACAGGAGGGGTGTCTCGAAGGTATTCCAAAACAATTGAGATCACATTGGGTCCTCCTTCCACGATGAGAGCCACCACTGGAACCCCTTGACCGATTCCTGCATTAAAAAAAAAAAAGGAAAAGAAACGGAAAAAAAGAGAAAAGAACACAAAGCCAGCAAACCAAATAAACAAAAAGAGAAAAAAAAAAGCACAAACTAAAATTACTGAGCACGGGGGAGGTAGTGAGATATGAAGGGATAAAATACTGAGTGACATTTGTAGACAATGCGTTAGTAGAATCCCCACCCCCAGAAAGTCCATGTGACCTTGCCTGATCCCCGAAACTCACTAAAGGGATAGTTGACCCCACTTTACACCTGGGAACCTAGGTAGGATACATGAAGAAAGGAAGTAGGTAACAGTGAAAGACTGGGCCAGCAGTCAAAATATTGGAAGCCATGTTCTGATTGTAAGAAGTGTCTTATATATCTAATAATTCAGTTTTCTGTGTTAAACAAACAAACAAAAAAGGAAGTTAAGATTTTTTTAACTTCCTGGTTGCCACAGAGGGTCTAAATAGCTCTTTTTATTAAAAAACAAAACAAAACAAAACAAAATAAAACAAAACAAAGCACTAAAGGCAGTAGGGGTTTGTTGGATCTACTGCTGCCTGGATTATGGGTCTGTGTTCTGATCAGATGTTTCTGCATCAGATCTCAGGAACACAGCCATCATAAAAGGTCACCACTTGTGTGACAGTGGTGATAATGCCTTTGATCCCAGTACTTGGGAGGCAGACATAGGCAGATTTCTGAGTTTGAGGCCAGCCTGGTCTACAGAGTGAGTTCCAGGACAGCCAGGGCTACACAGAAAAACCCTGTCTCCAAAAACAAAAACAAAAACAAACAAACAAACAAACGAGTTCCTCGAGACACTGCAACCCACCCTCCATCTTCACTCTCTCCATTTCAACCTCAAAATGTCCATCACAGGGTTACGTGATTTTCCTCATACTTGCATCCTGCTCTATTGAGTGAAGTACCAGGTGCACGCCTATACTCATTAGCATATTTCTTGCATTCAGTCAAATCAAGAAGATTCAGAGATATTCTCTAACACATTTAAACTATTTCTTTCAAGCCACAAAGCATCGTAAGCTTCATGTAACAATTTCTGTAATGTCAGTATCACGTGTGTGATTCATCCTAACACATTAAAGAGAAACATTGAAAACCAATGCCCATGAGAGAAACAACGAACCCCATATTCAGTTTATTTCACACGGACACCTTAAGCATCATTAGCGTCACTGGATAGCTTACTTTTGTTCAAGTTGGTATTCAAGTTGTGCTGGGTCAAACTGAACAATGTAAAAATGAGTTGGTTTTCTGGGGTGTATATAAGTGTTCTTACAAAAGACATAACTGAAATTCTGTGCCCTCTCTGTAAATACGAATTTATACAAAACAAAAACAAGAACAAAACTTTGTTCATCTCAGTTCTCTGTCCTTTTGTGTCATTTTATCTGGTATCAGAAAGCTGCTTCCCAGTGACAAATAACAGTCTGGGATTTGGATTTTGCTCGGCTGGTAAGAGATTTTATTTGACTTATGTGACTTGTTTTCCTTCTAAAATACGAGTGTGCCAATCTCACAGGGTCTTATCAGCTCTAAGTCACAGAAGATAGATTTTTTTTTTTCATAGTTTGATTTTACTGTTAAAGGAAGGGTTCAAAATCCCGGCTTCACATGAATAGATTTTTTTTTAAATCTCCATTTAAACTATGTAGAGGAAAGAATGACTGTTGGTCAGGGTAGGGACAGTGAGTCCTTTGTTTCTCTAATGAGAACTGGGGGAGAGATGAAGCCTGGTACCCCACTAGTTTTCTGTAATCTAAGGCGAGGACCGTAAAGCATCCTGCATCTCTGCTTTCCAGGAGCCCCTTCCAAGCCAGACACCAGGATTCTTAGGAAGGGCTGTCCCGTTGCTGCCCATTGTGACTATTTAGCAAGCTCCTGAAAGGCATTTAGGGGAGAAAAGACTAATAACCTACGTGAGCTCTTCGCACTGCGTGCTTCTTTTAGGGGAAAATTTGCTGCCATAAAATCACCTACTGTATGGGGATTTGTACATTAACGTGCATTGAGAAACACGGCTTCTTATACAGAGGACAGACCCAGAGTCCGTCTAGTCTGGGGATGTAGGTTAGCAGTACGGTATTGGCCTAGTGTTCATATGGCACTGGGTTCAACCCCAAATATGGGAGGGAAAATATTTTATGGAAATTTCTAAATTCTCCCTCTTGAACAAAGCATCTTGTCAGTTTAACTTCAAGCTCACAGACCAAGTGGACTTCCCTTTTAGATCCATTCAGAATTGTCATAGAGGGAGAGGAACTAGACTGGACCTCTAGAATGGTCCCATGTTTTAAGGTCTAGTGGAAAGAAGAGAATCACCTTTCTGAAGGGATATCTAGATTTAAGGGACCAGGTTTTTATGGACTAATTCGAGTATAATAAATTTCAAGTATTTCCTGAAAATGCATTTGTCAATATATTAATGTTATAATCTCTAGAAATTCTGTAGTATGTTCAGGATGGTAGGATTTCCCATATTTGGAATGAAATTGTTAATTGATATGGTTACAAATTAATAATCCAGTTAAATTCAGTGCTAAAAAATTGGATAGAGCAAACACTGCATGGATCAATATCTTCAAATTCTCTTTCCTTTGCTGTTAAAACATGAAATTTGTCCTGTGGTTTAAAAAATGACTTAATACTCAAAAGCATCTTGAGTTTCTTATGAGTGGCAGAGACCCTTGTTGTGCTTAGAAACACTATACTTAAAACAAATAGAATTTGCCAAATTTGGCAACATTAAGTTTTTTTTTCTTTCGTTCTGGACACACACATGCACATTGGTTTTGAATTCAGGAGGAGAAGAGTATTAAATACTTTTTAATGAGCCAAGCTATGAGTGTTAATCTTAGTTTAGTAGAGAAAGTTTCATAGGATATTTGTGGATTGTAGTGAAAGTGAGGAATACTTTCTCTAAAATAGGAAGAGCGTGTCTGGTCAGAGAAAAGATGTTTCTATACATCTTTCATGGTCCATGGATCTGTGAAGTTCATCAGTGAATGTGAACATAATGAGCCTTATTTAAACCCACTGAAACATTCATGCATTTATTTATTATTTTATGATCCTCACTGATACATGTTTTTGCAAGATTGTAATCAGAGCCAGTGAGATGGCCCAGTGGGTACATTTGATTTTAGGAACCCACATGGTAGAAGGAGAGAACTGAATCCTGAAAGTTGTCCTCTCTCTCTCTCTCTCTCTCTCTCTCACACACACACACACACACACACACACACACTTAAAAATTGTTGATCAGTATGTGTCTAAGTGAAAAAAATCTATTCTCTTTATCTCTAGGCTTAAAGTATTTCTTATAAGTTTTTCTGCTGTAGAGAAATAAATATTCAGGTACAATGAAGAAAATACCATATATAAAGATGGTACTACAGTAGAACTTTTTTTCAAAACATGAGGAATCTCTGGGGTACTTAAAAAAACTGAGGCCAGAAAATATTGATGAATACTATAAGAGTAAATGCATCTTTTTTAAAGGGGTGTTTATTAGGTCTTCTATGTTACTAGAGGTTATTAGATATTGTCTTAGTTTTTGGAAGTACATGGAGTCCATTCGAGATACTGTATCTATAGCTGCAATGTATCTGACCTTACGTAGTAATGTGTAATGAGATCAAGAATGTTTAGTGAATTGCAATGAAACTCCTAGGTGATGAATGAAAACCCCAAAACAGATCAATCCTATGTTCTATTATTACAACACAACTTCAAATAATTCTACACTAAAACTGATGCTTAGGAAAACATTGGAAATATAAACTAGTAAGCAGTTAAAACCACATGTAACAAGATGTTTCACTACTAAATATGTATGGGTTTTTAGTTGGAAGAAATTCCTTGTGACATGGCTTTGAGGGTAGAAGTATCCAGAGTCCGTGTCTCCAACTCACTATGATTCAGTAGGAGGCAAAATGGCATAGACTTGGTTAATGTTTGCTTCTGCCATTACTGGACTATAGGAATCCCTGGGTTGGATTTAACTTAAAGAATTCCCTCCATAGACAATCCTCCATGTTTAAAGTCATGATTAATCCACCGGAATACATATCTCATATACTTTGTCTTGATATGTGATATGTGAGATCTAGCCAGAGATAAGGGCTAATCAAGATACAAAGATAGATGGCTTACATTGCTGGGCTGTCTTCTTCAGACAGTGGTTAAAACTGAAAATTAACAAAGCCTAGCATTTCTTATCCTTCAGATAGAGAAAGTAAAATCTATAGATGTGGCAAATTTGTTTTCCTACTGTTACGCTAACCTATTTGGGGTGTGATCTATGCTCCAAATATTTGCACAGGAATCCTAACCTAGCCCTTACTATGCACCTTTCATTTAATAGTCTTAACTCATTTAATATTCTAACCAAAGATTAGAATGGTGGAAAGAGACTTGAGGAGAAGGTTGAATGGGAAATCTGGTCAGCCAGCTTAAGTTCTGTGGAAGGTCACCTGCAAATGTTCACCACCTTATAAGGAACTACTCTATATAAAGCATGGCAGGGGAGGCCTTGCCTGACTTCCTTTAAGATCAGTTGGACACTAGAGTAGCATGAGGTCAGATCTACCATTCTGGAATTGGTGTGTTAAGGCAAATGGCTGGCAGCTGGGCCGTGAGAGCATGCTGATATGGGGGATGAAGCCTTGATTAATAGTGGTTGTGATGGAGACAGAGGCATCATGGAGGAAAGAGATCACATGTCACAAGTGAAACAGAGGAGGTGAAGGTGCGTATAGCATTAAGTAGGATGCAGGGAGAGCATCCTACTTAATATTATTATAGGCATATTTCTTTCTCATATTGCTCTCCTTTTCTCCTGTTCATTTCTACAAAATACTATATGGAAAAAAATTCACTTTTAACTATGTTTTACTCTGAAGAGACTCAGGGGGCATTTCTAGGTATAGAAACCTAACAGGGAGTTTATAATTGTACTTGAAAGTTACTTTTATAAGGGTACTTTGGGGGTAGAATTGTGGGACTTTTATTTGTTTGAGGTGGACTTGTAAGAAAAATATTGAGGTCAATGTTGGGTATTTACCTCTTGTCTCTGATGGTATCAAGTAGGGCTCTGTGTTGGAGCCTAAGTGATAACCAGGTAGGGACAGTTGTCATGGTCATAGTTTGCTGACAGACCTCTCACTGAAAAGGAGGAGTTCCTCATGTGCACATCAAGAATAGTGTCCCTACCAGCAGAGGTGAGAGGAGGAGTTGGGTCACCAGTCTCTCTGTAGTAGTCTAAGGGCACCAGGTGTGGAGGTCTAAGGGCACCAGGTGTGGTGGTCTAACCCTAAGGGTAGGATGTCCCTCCCCTCTGCTGATAGCTTTAATGGTTCCTTAGAGAGCAGGGCCTATGTCTACACCCATCATAATATGTTGCTCCCTGCATAAAGCATCTCTAGGCTTGGGTCTTGCTTTGACTTCAATGGCTTTCCTGGAAGGACATCAGTTCATATGTCATCATTTCACCATTTTTACTTCATACTATGAAAGTCTCAATTGATTCATTCTAGAAGGACATGTTTCTTAGGCCCTGGGGGGGGTCCCTGTCTAAAGCAGGGTAGAATGTCTCAGCTCCTTGTTCGAAGTTCCACGATGGACAATCTTACCCTCTGTCCATCTTGGGTTTCCCATACGGTCACATTGTCTTTCACTGCCTCTCATTGTGTATGTCTGCTTCTAGTCAATCCCTTCCCTAGCCAAGGCTACTAGTCACCTTGGGAGTGTGGCTAGACTTCATAAAGCACATATAGTTCCCCCTGGTAGTTCTGTCCTAGAAGGTGAAAAAGGTAACTTGATAGACATTGATGTCCTAAAAATATACTTTGCTATTTTTCACAGTATGTAGCACATAGAGTAGGTCCCTGATTCCTGAGAGCATCAGACTGAGAAAGGAATCATCATTTATAAAGCACGTAGATCAGAGCTTGGCACTCAGTAAGAGCTTTTTGGTTATAGAAACACAAATGGAAAGATACTTATTTGTATTTATTAAACTTATAAAAGGTTTCTTCTTTAAATATCTTAATGACTCATAGATAGAGAAAAACAAATGCAATTCTATGTTTAAGCCAAACAGATGTTCTGATAGTGGAGCACTCTGAAAGCTTTTCTGAAGTTTGCCTGGTCTCCTGTGCAGACCAGCAATATGGTGAGAAAAGCCATATGCATTTATCTTGTGTCCAGAGCCTTAAAACCTCCTGGTTTGAGGTAGATAACTTTTAAATTAAGTTAATTTTTAAAAACTAGTTCTCAAATTCTTCTTAGTGTATTAGTTAGCTTATTAAGTCTTTTGAGTGCTGTGGGTTGAAAAAAATATATATAAATACTAAATGATAAAACCAATAAACCAAATGCAAGTGTTTTTGCATGCTTTCAAACTCAGCTTTTGACTTAATGGTAAAAGTTATTCCCTTATGGCCTGACAGTTCTGATTGAAGTATTTTGCTATTAATGTCACTATACTCCCAGGCTATACAAGTGGCATTGCTGTGAATAATTTCAATAGAAAGGGCCATCTAGTCCCACGGGATGTTAAGTGGGTATTACTTTCATAAAAAGAAAAAGCCAGCATTATTTTCTTTCGGGTCATTGTTTGAGGACTGAATGTTTTAATGTAATTGATCTAAGTCGACAAGAAAACTCATCCAAACAAAGCTAAAATCTTAGCCTCTGTATTCCTCAAAACCCACATCAAAAGGATGACCTTGCCTTCTCAAATGTAGGGTAACCAGAGAAGTTTGAACTCATTTTACTTTAAAATATTTCATCAACACTCTTTTACAAATGTGCCCAGATCCAAATACACAGCCCACACCAACATCTGAGCTTTGTCGTAGAATGAATAAGAAACAGTAGTTAAAGAAACTATGATTGTCAAGGTAGCTATGGAAGTCTGTCCCAAAGAAGAACCTGGCCTGTGATGCAAGGAGAGAGAGAGAGAGAGAGAGAGAGAGAGAGAGAGAGAGAGAGAGAGAGAATGGTAGATGGTAGATGGTAGATGGTAGATGTGAGGGAGCTATTACTGCCAATTTGAGTAACTGGCCATGCTCAAATTATCTTTTATTATTATTATTTTATTTTTGCTTAGCATTTGTTAGTAGAGAATACAATTATTTTTTATCATTTTCAAGAGTTCTTTCTTCAAGGAATGCTTCTTGACACCCTACCCCTTTCTATGAGAAATTTGCCTTTCTGTTTACAGGATTAAAGATAAATCTTTAGTCTCTGCCTCTTCACCAGTAGGCAGAATCAAACATTTTGCTGTGTTAGTTTATAACTTAAAAAAAAAAAAAAACAACCCTCCTGTCATGACTATTTCCTATAGATTTGTCAATCAGCCACAGCAGTCTAAAAAGGAGGGCTCCCTGGTCCCTTCTGTGTCTCTTTTGGAATTTTGTTTTCTTGGCTATGTGTTTTGGCATCTCTCTTCCCTACCTGGCAGATTTAACTTAGTAATTTGAGCATGCCACACAACATTCTCCCTGTAGTAGTTGACCATGATAATTTGGCATACAGAAGAGCAGGAAGGCAGAGTGCTACATTACTGCCCCAGTTCTCCCCTGATGATTACTATGACACAGTACTTTCTCTTCCAGAAAAAATTCCATATTACATAACAGGGTAACTTGTCCTCAGTTATCCGAGATATGATTTCCATCGCCCCCAAGTCAGAGATGCAAATTCCCATGTCTGTGTTCCCTGTGGGATTGTTGAAGGCCCTTTTGGTAACTTTCAGGCCTTTGCATGTGAGTCTTTGTGTAACTGCTAGCCATTATTGATAACTATGATGTTTCCTTGAAAATCTAGTGGGTGTTCGCCACTTTAGAAACAGGACTGAAATCCTTCTGTGTACATACGCGGTTCCTCTTCTCCAAGGCTCAGCTCATGTCTGTACCTTCATCTTTCTCAGCGTTCTCTTTGACCTACACTTGTGTACAGCATCCACAGGGTCCTCCGTGTAGGATTATTTGTAAGATTCTCTTTTAGTCCTCCTAGTTAGGATGGCTTCCTAGGAAGGAGAGGACTATCTCTCCTCACAACTGTCTTCAGGAGGAGGCATTTAAACTAAGCTGTTCCATAGACTTTTCTCTACCCCTGGTAAATTTGAAAAGAATACCTGAGTTTGGTCAGCCAAGCCCGATACCTCTTCCTTTCTCTTGCATGCATGGAATGGGGGTGGGGTGGGTGGAATGAGGATCCCCCAGGCCCCCCAAAGGCTCTGCCCAGGAGATGGGTATGAGGTGATGGGATGCACTATGATGTGGGGCTCTGTTTAACTCTGGGGTTCACTCCAGGCTATTAAGCCAATTGCCCTAAAGCCACATTCTTCTACTTTTCCCTCTCAGCAATAAAAGTGGTATTTTGGGTACTATAACTACTTTTATTTCTTATATTGCCTGGAACTTGGATAAAGAAGAAGGCACTGTTGATTTTGTACCCCCTGCCCCCTGACTCCAATTCAATTGTCAAAATCTGGTTCTTAAGCCCTACCCGACCCCCTCAGGCAGTATTAATTTTCTGTGCTTTTGTGGTCCCATTGTTCATTAAAAAATGTCTTTGGGCAGTTACTGTCTTGGTTTAATTAAAGTCCCCCCACCTTTAAATTGTAAGCTCCTTTGACAGTGATTTCCCCACACATCCAAACTCCTTCACACTCAGACAGTAGTTCAAATAAATGCTTGCAACATAAAACAAAATGTAAAATGCACCACACCTTGGGACAGATGAAGGGACAGGAAGACACTGAGAGTCACAAAGAGACTGTCACACCTCAATGCTATTAATTTATCCACCTAGAAGAAGTATAGATGGTCACCCTTTAGGTGTCCCTTTGGCATCCTAAACTAGATCTTTACTGCTGGGCTTAAGCAGAGGTCAGAGACCTGCTGAAGAAGCTGGTGTGTGCTCCTACTCTACCTGTCCGTCTGGATTACATCAGAAAAGCTCAGATGTTTAGACTGAATAGCCAGGGTCATTTTAACTGTTTGTTCTTTTTAAGTTGCGGCTGTGCTATTTCTCAGGATTGGACCAAGCTACAGGGACTGCCCATCTGGACCACTGGGGAGAAAGATGTAAACACAGCTTTGTTTATGTTTTTCCTCTTGCTAGAAGGATGCCCAGGAAGCCATTATTTGGTTGAAATGAATAGAAGCTATGTGACTCAAATTAAATCCCAAATTTCTTCCTACTGAGCTGACTGGTACACTTTAGCAGTAGGCAAGGGTCGACCTTCACTCACCAACAAGGTGTCAGAACAAGCATAATATCAGACCACCATTGTTAGGCACAAGGCATTGGTTATTTTGGATCAATGACATTAGATCATCCCCAATTGTGGGTCTAACTTCAGATCCAAAGCTCAAAACTAGAAAACTGGTTTTGCCTGATTATCTGTTCCTCTATGTTATACCTTGTCCTCAGTCTTTGGGGAAAACAACAAAATTATGTTGTGAGAAAATGTCTTTTCTCTGGTTCTACACTTCCATGTTCAGGGATTCCATCCCCATTACTGTAACATACCGACCCAGACCATCCTGCTTGTTTGCTTGCTTGCAGTAAGTTCTTACTGGGTAGTTGAGAATGGCCTCGAATTCATGATTCTCTTCCCTCGGGCACTTGAGTGCTGGAATTACAGGAGTGTACCATCCATCATACTGCTCTATGTCTGCTTCTTAGCCTGGTGAGGGCTAGTTTCTGAAAGTCCTCGGATGAGGGATGTTAGCTTTTTCCTTAGGGGATGAATGCCAGGCAGCTCTCTAGGTAGTGTTGGAGCTCCTGTTTTCTAGTGGGGGTGTGGGAACTGACCCCACACCACCTCATGATCTCCAACAGTACTACAATCAGTGATAATGACATTTGACTCCCCATCGGTGGTGCTGTGGTGCTGGCCTCTCAATATGGTTCTTGTCAAGAGTAGACATACAGAAGAGTGTGTTGGACTTCCAGCTCTAACGCTGTGAACTATGATGTTGCCATTTCGGCTCCACAGGCAACTTTGCGACAGTGCTGAGACAACCTGTGCCCCTGGTTCCACTTTGGAAATACAAATCTATTTCTAAGTGAAAAATACTGTTTTTCTTTGTATGGTATGTGTTTTTCTTAATACAGTGATAGCTCTGTATGAGCAAATGATGATGGTAATATGCTCTTTAAAGAAGGTAATTACAAGTGAATTCAAACAAGGCTGCATTTGCGTTTTGGGTTTGGAATGAAGTATTGTCTTACACTAAGGGGATCAATTGATTTACCATTCAACCAGGGCACATTTACACGTGTGTGTGTGTGTGTGTGTGTGTGTGTGTGTGTGTGTGTGTGTGTGTGTGTNTGTGTGTGTGTGTGTGTGTGTGTGTGTGTGTGTGTGTATGTATGAGTGTGTGTGTGTGTCCTCACTGCTAATCACTGCAGTATACTAGTTATAAACTGGAACAGCTGAATCCTGGACAAACCTTTACACACAATTGCTTTACTGTACTTATGGAGCTCAAGGTCATTTCTGATATTTCTTAAAGTAGACAGCAGTATAGGGTGTTTAAAAGAGGCCCTGGGTTTGTTCACTGTTGATCACACTGTTTCATGGGCTCTTTTTTCCATTCCTTCTAAACCCCAGCTGTTCACTATTAGAGCTATTTCTCTGTCTGCCTGAGGAGAGATGAAGCCCCAGAGAACTCAGTGATCAAGCAAAGGAACAGAGTGGCAATACAGAGGCACCCGTGCTAATCTGATGGGGGAAGATAGCAGTGAAAAACTTTTCTCATGGTTTTGCATATTCTTGATGGTGCTAGAGATGGATCCCGCTACTTCTTTTCTGGAGATGGATGCCACACCACACTACCCTTTAAACTCATCCAGTATGATGATGAGAAGTTGGAAGACAGTTATAGCCCAGAGGTATGCAGTAGGTTCTCTGAGACCTCAATCATGGGAGTATTTAATCTTTTTATCCTATTCTGTAGTCTATGTGAAACTGCCTTTTTTAGCTTCTGGCACCAAAAATCTATGTGGCTGCAATAATAACTCGTGACCTTATTATCTAAAAGAAGGCTATCTTGAGATTATTAAGTAAAAATATGTTCTTTTCAGGGATGCCCTACAATTGCAATCCTAATGTAAGGAAGTAGTTTGCTCATTGAAAATGATTGGAAGAAGCAGTGTGTGTGGAAATCTCTTGCCAGTGTCTGTCTGCAAGGACAAAGGCTGTTCTTTTAGACCCAACAGAATCATCTGTGGGGGTGTCACTGCTTGAAAACCCACACTGGCCCCTCCCTGGGAGTCTCAGATCAGTGAGAATTTGTGTTTCAGCAGTTTCCAGGCGCTGTTGCAGCTGCTGGTCCAGGGGGCACACTTTGAGAGCTAGTGGCTTAGCGTAAGCTGCAGGGGGAGGTAACGGAACAAAACAGCTGACATCTAAAGTGTGTCCCCCGCTCAAGCAAATACAGGAAAAGTTCACGGGGTGAGACCCGAAATGCCCATCCACAATGTTCCTAGGAGTCTACTTTAAAGCGTGAGCCATCAGCAAACCTTTGCCTTGAAGGGCCAGCGAAGCAGAAGAGCTTCTTTTCAGTTCTGCCAGAAGATCGTGATTGTGGCACAGAACCATCGGGAGATATTTTATTCACAACCACAAATGTTGCAGTAAATCTTTATTTACAAAAATAGATACGATGGATTTGGCTCCTGGGCTACAGTTTGTGCACCTTTGGGCCTAGATAATGTTCTAAAGAGATTTGTAGAAGGAAAATCCTGTTAGTTCATTTATCCCTAGTATGCAATGGTGGATGACTAAGTTGGAAACACGCATGCGTATGAACCTAGTGCTGTTGCACATTCAGCTGTACTGGTGGCACACTGCTTTTGTTGGCAGATGAACTCTAGCAGTTCAATCCCTGGACCTGGCTATTTGGGACCATATAGGAAACTCCCAATGGGAGTTTCACTGTACTAGTGAGAATTTCTCATTTATACCCACGTTTTCTACTTGGTAGTTTGCTTGTAAGTAAAGAATCGGCTTACTAATGTAAGCTCAAAAGCTTTTTACAGTGATAGAAAACTAACTAGCACAGGGTTGGGGGAGGGTGCAGGACTAATATTTATAGCAAGTTTGAACTTAAAACATGATATAAAGGGAGGTTAGAGTCTATTTGAATTAAGGATAGTGTTATTAGGCGATATTTCTGATGTTTCTAAGTTTATGAACAACAAACAACTTCTAGTGAAACAGTTCTTAGTGTCTGACTAATGGGAACATATAAGTCAACAGGGCAAAACAAATGCTGCTGTGTTTCAACAGGCTAAGGTCTGAGGCTGGAAAGCAAGGTGCAAGGAACGGCCGGCTGCCTAGACTTCACGCAGGCGCGCTGTGCTCAGCCGTGGCTTGCTTCCCAGCCTCCCCCAGGATTTCATAACAAATCCTAATGTGCAGCACAGACGGTGCACACTTCCTGTGCTCTCCCTCTGGGTAGAAGAGAGGCTGCTAATGAGGCAGGGCTCAGCTCAGATTTGTTTGATGACCAGGAAAGCTGACTCTTCAATCTTCACCCACCCTGTTTTGGCAAAAGCACACACCTATTCTTTTTTTGTTTTTTCCACTCTTGTTTCTTTCCAGCAGGAATTGCCCACACATCCCCCATGTGGACTCAGAGATGCCAAGGCTTGTCAGGGTCGAGCATTCCCCTGCCGGTGTTTGAGGACTCGAGTGTTTGCCTTCTGGGCTGCGGCATGTAGACCTTTGCTGAGTTTGGAAATCTGGCTTCCAGTGGGGAACAGGGACAGTCTGTTTGTTGAGGGAAAGAATGCTGTTTCATTTTAGTCATGGGTGCCAAAAGAGAAAGGAAAATCCGTTGCTTGCCTATTTGGTCATTATTAAGGCATGAAATCTCTTGTTTTCTTCATTTTGTTTTAGGGGCTGATGAGTTGAGTGTTTAGGATCAGAATGTCTTTTATTGTTAAAACAATCATTAGTGTCATTGGTGACATTTCTAGTCATTCTTCTGAACTGAATGAATTACATTTTGCATTTATATCCATTTGTTTCAAGAGCCTGAAAGGTTCCAAATAACATTTTGCAGGGACAAAACAAATTCCTTGCATCCTCAAAGGCACTTTGGAGGGCCCTGTGATGAACTCTTCAGATCTAACCATATTAAGCAAACGAGAGTCTTAATCCACAATTCTTTGAGACCCCTAGCGAATGAAATACCATCTCTTCTAACTGTGAGTTGATGATTATGGCAGAAAAGCACCCACTCAGCACCAACTTTTTCCATTTGTTTTCTGTTTGCCTGGCTTTCTAAGGTTTGCTTTGTGTTGCTACCAAATACATTGATTCTGATCTAGAGCGAAAAGAAGTCATGAATGACTATTACTTTCAGTAAGTAGGGAGAAGTCAATAGATAATTCCTTTTATGTATAAGTAGAAATACGGAAGTCATGATGGACTTGGCTAATGCAAAATATTTCTTTTAGATCTTCTAAATGCATTGATTTAGTTGGAAATGGTTTGATAATAATCACAATAACAATAATAAATAATGGAATAGGAGCACACTCAGATTTTCCAGACTGAATGTCGTTCTGCACCAGTCATGGTACTCACCATTATCTTTGCCCAAACCCTTTCCCATTCGGTTTTCTCCTTTGAATCTATTATGTTGTTACCTCATTTGCCTTTCCTTTCTAGACTATGTCATCTAAGCCCTCCTACTAAACTTCAATGTCAAACTAGAAACCAAAGTTGAAAATAAGTCTTGGGAAACTAAACATTGCCATTGGCAGCAGTGATCTATCAGGCGCCTATTTGCATGTGTCAGGGATTGTGCTAAGTTCTCAGGCTGATAAAAATGGTTAAGACACAGGCAGGCTCTGCTTTCTATAGGCTCATAGTTGGCAGGTGATCAGCAACTGAACAGAGAAAGGGACACACAATCACTAATGAATAAGAAGTGCTACCACAGAGTTTTAGACAGTAAAGTGGGGATGTGGAAGATGTGAGGGACATGGCCTATGAGGTTCATCAAGGGAGGGAAATACTTGGATGGAGGTGGATTCTTAGACTGAGAGATTAAAAGACTGTTGCCATCAGTAATAAGAGAGGCAGAATTCAAGCATGTATCAAAAAGAGACAAAACATACACAATGGGGAATATTAAATTAAGGAAACTGTTAGTATCTTGGAATGAGTGGATCAGAATGTCCATGTGGCATTGTTGGTAAAAGAAGCTTGAGAAGTGGGAATGCTCTTGAGGGTCTTTCACTTAGCAATGAAACCAGAAGGGAACCAAGTCCCACCGGGAACGTCCTGTTACCCTGAAAAGAATCTCCTTTAACTGACCACCAGCAGGACGTTTTACTGATCTTGAGGTCAAAAGTCTAAATTATTTCTAACCTAAATCTTCCTAATCTGCAAAGAATTGTCATAGTCCTTAACTCCATGGAACAGTACCTAGGAGGTCACATTTGAATGCCGGGCAGGTGACCCGGCCAGACTTGTTTAAAAGAACTGTCCCATCCTTGAACAAACAATTCCAAAGTGAAAAAGTTTCTTTCCTCAAAAAGAGAGGGATCCTGGCTTGATTGGGCAAGGGTTGGATGAACAAGACAGGCAAACACCAAGAAACCATTTTCCTTAAAATTTCTTCTGTTCCTCAAAGTTGTTTTGACTTCATTGTCTTGATTTTCAAAGTGACTTTTAATTAACAAGGATGGCTAATGTTTTACACACACTCAAACGACTTGTGCCAAGGCATTTCACCAAATAGAGAGCTAAGATTTTTTTCAACACAACTCATTCTTTAGATCAGTGGTTCTCAATCTTCCTAATACTGTGACCTTTTAATTCAGTTCCTCATGTTGTGGTGACCCCCAACTATAAAATTATTTTCACTGTTACTTTATATCTGTAATTTTACTTCTGCTATTAACCATAATGTAAATATTTTTGGAGACAAAATTAGCCAAAGGGGTCATGACACACAGGTTGAGAACTGCTGCTTTAGATGGAAGGCCATATAAAAGGCAGAGGGAAATTTGAATAATTTGAACAGTTATTCAATGCAGTTGAGAGCATTTGAAAAATGACATAGTCATCACATACCCCAGTAACTGCCCATGATTTTGGTATTTATGATTGCACTCAGTGTTGGTCTTTGGTTGAGACAGAAGAAAGTCTGTATGATTGGGCTAAATGGTCCAGAGCATCCACAGAAAGTAGGATGTTCTTGATATACGTTACAACCGGTTCAGAGGAAGCTCAGTTTCCTTTACCAGTTAAAATCTGAACATGGGGTTGATAATCTGGGAGAGTCTGATTCACTCTTCTCACTTCTTGAATTCCCTGGGTAAGGTTCTTTGATGTTTCAGATTGTCACCCTTGTCTTAGGAAAGTTATGGGCTCAATGATGGTAATTTTCATGTTATGGTTACCCAAATGCTTTTGATGATGGTGTAATGATCAAAAAAGATGCCAGTGATGACAATTGAACGTCCCTTTGCCTTCCCAGCCTCCTTCATATATTCTCAGGCATAGGATGACAAAGGGAAGTCCACGAGTCACATGAAGAAGGACTGTAGCCATGGTACACGGTCAGGAACTCCTCCACCTGCCTCCACCTGCCCCTCTTAGTCAACCTCTTCATTTCCTGCTCATCTTGATTCTCTGGCATCTTAGCCACTGACCAGCATTCTCTCCCCTCTTGAATCCTTGTTTGATGACTTGTTCAAAGCAATGCTTAGCCAAGACCTGAACAGAGTGAGTCCTTAACTAGGTGCTGAATGAAACAATGCCCATAAGCTTTCAAAGGTAGCCAAGTTTTAGCAAGTCTTTTCTTAAGGGAGCAAATGCTTTGCATGTGGATGGAAGGGGTAGTAAAGGTTTGGGAGTTACATCTGACTAGGTATGTACTCAGGTGCCTAAGTAGGTGGACATAAGATTAAAGGCATAACCTATCAGAGATATCATTTTAAAACTACAATAAAGCTATGTAATTTCTACCTTGAATGGATTTGTCAAGTATTAAAAGAGACAGTTTATACGGTGATGTCTTACATAGGATCTAGAACTTGAATAATTGCTCCCTTCCTTCTAGTCATATCTTAGGATGCTGCTATGCTGTCCTAGGTGGCATCTTCAGGATAGCATATAAAAAGGAATCACTAAAGTCTGATGGGGATGGATGTCTCAGAAGAGATAAACAGCAGTCAGAAGAGTGATGCGGTTAGGAATTTTTAAAGGAAATTATAGCATCTATGGTTAATTTTCTTGGCTGGGGTTTAAGAGGAAATGCAAGATTTTTGTTAATTATACTTACCAATTGGGTCTAATTGGCAACTACCCCAAAATGAATAAAACAAGCGGGAGTCAAGAGAGAAAAACGGCAGGCATCCTGTCAAAAAACAAAAGCTTTGAAATTTCTACAACCCAATGGTCGGATACACATTTTATTAAAGCAGATGGACCACCCAATTTGTGTAAGTGACTGTGTGTGACTGAACCCATACTGCACACATAGAGCTGTGCAAAGAATCACACAGACTCCTCAAAACCAAATACAAGCAGATTCATAAGCTAAACATCCCTTCTACTGGAGGAAGCATATTTTGTTCTGTTTTAATCTAAGACAGATATGGGAGATGAAGGGATTGAGTGCTTCGTTCAGTGCTGAGCACTGGTAAAACCCGGAAGAGTTGCTTGCTTGTCTGTTAGAATAATTACAATTCTTTCATCTTGGTGTCTCCCAGGACAGAACACGAACCAACTTCATGCCTATCTTCTTTTTAGAAACATTTCTGTGATTTTTATTTGTTTCTTTGTTTGTTTGAGACACAAACCTTTCATTGTCAAATGATTAGCTACGTATGAATTGAAATACTAGCTGGTTACACGATAACCTATTTGAATTGTTACTAAACAAAAACAATGATATTTACTTAAGATTTTCAGTCTGCCCTTTTCTTGCTCTCTCATTGGCTAGCCAGAGGGGTATCTGTCTCCCCAACACTCCCTCCCTGTGTCTTTAACAGTCATCAAAGCTATTTCAGTATGTTAGATTTCCCCTCTAGCTGGTTTTGCTGTCTCCCATGTGGGAAAGACATTCACAGGTAAGATCTTGTCTGGGGAGCTGCTCACTGGCGAAAGAAGCCAACTTTTTCGTCTAGCTGGCGCAAAGAGCACCTGCTATTCAATTTGAGCCAAGAGGAACGAGTCTGCATTTGCCTTACTGATAATCTTACAGCATCAGAACAGCACTTTTAGGACTGAGCTAGATTTTTCGAGAAGCCCCAGTTAGTGGCAGTTGTTGGGACCACAGGCTGGGCAAGGGCAGCTGGCTGGTGAGAAGCATTACGCCTGTTTTCATGGGTCACCACTGAGCCCTTCCTCAGGTCTATGAGCTGATAAAGCTGCGTTGTTGGGACAGTGAGCTCATTGAGAAAACCATGGAGGAGTAGCCCTCAAAGCACTGGACATGTAGCATCCTGCAGTACAGGTCATGGGGTCACTTCCTTTGGTTTCTCTATTGTTCATAAAGTAACAAGAGTAGTGACAATGTATTTCCCAGAGTGTCCATAATTAGTTCACTTCTGAGGACAATTAAGCTCATAAGAATATACTCTGTGGGCTATTCCACAACTGCGTGTGGCAATCAGACCATTTGCTAAATACTGTAAGCAAAGCTTCTAATAGATAGCAACCATACAAGCCCCAATATTTCTTGTATTGGGGGAAGGTATTGAGCAATAAATAAATAAATATTAAAGTTGAATAAATCTGGCTTTGTTACATCTCTCCTGCAGAATGAACCACACATGCTTGCATTTCAGTTTATTCTTCCCTAGGTATGTAACATCCTCGTGAAGAAAAACCTCAAAGGATCCCATATAAATAAGGAGGCAAATCATGCTGGTACAGTTAAAAAGTAGACAAAGGGATACATTGATTGTGTCCCTGATTGTCTTGCTGTATCCTTAAGTGCCCCCGGGACACAGTAAAAAAGATGAGGAGTGAAGAGGTAGGTACAGGATAAAGTACTAAAGACTTTGTACCAAACCAAGGTTGATGCTGTTGTATTGGTGCTCACTGTTAAGGTGTCTAGGGAAGATTTTATTCTTGTTTTCTGCTTGTTTGTTTGTTTGGTTTGGTTTGTTTCTGAATTCTTAGGGCATTGTACCAGAGAACCATCCTCAAACTAAGACACTGACATGCAGGGAACGACAGGCCATGTGTAGTTTAGGTTCAGATAGAAGCATTGCCAATTCAATGCCTTGTGAATTTAGGTAGAACATTTGGCTTTCTCTGAGTGGCATTTCTAAATAGAGAATGAGAGCAGTTAGATGAGATTACAGATCATCTGGATGTCTGGGCACACATATAAGCCACACTGTATTATGCATGTTCTGTTTCTATATTCTAGCTTAGTTTCTCCCTAAGACTCTCTGTTAATAAAAGAAGCAAGGAAACATACATGCCTCTCCTTATGAGTTTGATTATTATATGTTTTTAAAAAACTAACTTGAGTTCACATCTTCCCATTCTTGTTTGCAGTGGAAAATTTCCCTGTGCCATTTGAAGATAAAAAGGAACAGAAATGAAGAAATCGTCGACTCTATGCACTGCACTAACTTTCTGCCGTTTGAGAGCGTTCACCTACGTGGCATGTAAGTGGATTGCCCCCCATTATACCTGTCAAATTTTGCTTGACAGGCATCCCCATGAATATTCTACCCCCGAATATTTTGTCTGAATTGCCACTGTACTTTGTATCACAAAGGACACAGAATACTTGCTGTTCTATAGTGCAGCCTCTGCACACACAGCCAGCCCTTAGAGCAGGCTGGTACAGGCGTGGGCTCAGACATAGACTTCCTGGATCTCCCACTTAGTCTCAGTCTGACCTTGGCCATTCCTTGGCCTCTTTGTGGTTCAGTTTGCTTACTAAGGAGTAGATGAAGAATGGGTGTTGTGGGGATTAAATCAGCTATTCCTTGTAAATGATTTAGAATAGCACTCGATAAACATGAGCTTTGTTGACTTCTTCAAAGACTAAGTTCTTCAAGCACAAAGCTACGCCTTATGTACCGTGCAACCTCTACAATGTTTTCTATAGTATAGGCACTCAGGCAACTGTTTGTAAAGAAGGAGCTCCAAAGAGGCAATGCCATGGGAAAAGGTTTTGCTTCATTTTAAAAAGCTGAAGAAATTTTACACACACACACACACACACACACACACACATATATATATATATATATATACACACACACACACTATATATATATATATATATATATACACACACACACACACATACACATACTTACATAGGAAACATCTTAGAATTATAGTAAGATAAAGGTATATTAAAGAAACTTTGCTACAGTGACCATATGGACAATATTCAACATGAAACCACTGTTGAATGAGTTACAACTTAATAGAGGAAAGGGAACTGCACTTTGGGGTTTCTAGACTGTGATGAAAGAGTAATGACTAGTTGTTTGCCACATAGTCGCCTCTTGGAAGGGACACAGATATGGGGTGTTTCTAGTTTCCTCACTTCAACAGGACATCTATTTATAGTTTAGTACTGGGTCCGTGTTTAGGCTGTATTGTATTAGATCTGCCATCTCTGAAGAGGGACCATGACTTGTGTTCTGATTTTAGCCATTATTAAATCAATGCTTGAAATCTGTTATATTGGTCCATCATTTTTTAAATAAAGATTTATTTATTGATTATATGTAAGTACATATAAACTGTCTTCAGACACTACAGAAGAGGGAGTCAGATCTCCTTACGGATGGTTGTGAGCCACCATGTGGTTGCTGGGATTTGAACTCAGGACCTTCAGAAGAGCAGTCGGGTGCTCTTACTCACTGAGCCACCTCACCAGCCCCTGGCCCATCATTTTTATATAACCTCCACACGTGACTTGAAAACATTGCTCATGTGTTTCTAACCAGCCTCCTTCCCCCTAAGTTTGCTGAAGGGACTCTCATGATTCTTCATTCTGAAGAATGAGCCAAGAATGCATGGACCATGGAAGCGCTATTTTGAATGCAGTGAGACAGGCTTGTGGTCACTGCTCAGGAAGGATGGTAGTCAGCTCTGAGTCAGGGTAGGGGAGCAAGGAAATGAGGGTTAAAAGATCCAACAGTTGGATGAACAATTTAAAATTTAATTTATAGCACACAGCATGAGGACTACAGTAGACAGTGGTGTGCTGTAGTTAGGAGTTTTGCCAAATGAGTAGGTTGTGGCTACTCATCCAGGGGAGGAGATGGGGAACTCTGTGAGATGGTTTTACTGGGGTGTGCCTTACAATTCTATTTTGTACATCTTAATTATACATAGTAAGTATTTTAAAGCTTGGTGTGTATGTGTGAAGGAAGAAAAGTTTCAAACTTCTGTGTTACAGGAATAGGGGAGACTACTTCCAACGGCTTGTCCACATCCTCTATGGGAGAAAAATACCTTTTTATACTGTCAAAGTCAACACTGGGCTGGTTAGTTTTATGTCTACTTGACATAAGCTAGAGTCATCTGAAAGGAGAGAACCTCAATTGAGAAAAATGCCTCTAAAAGATCCAGCTTAAGATATTTATTTTCTTAATTAGTGATGGATAGAGGAGGGCTCAGCCCATTGTGGATGGTGCCATCCCTGTGATGGTGGTCTTGGGTTCTATAAGAAACCAAGCTGAGCAAGCCATGAGGAACAAGTCAGTAAGCAGCATCCCTCCATGGCTACTGCATCAGCTTCTGGGTTCCTGCCTTGTTAGGTCCCTGTCCTGACTTTCTTCAAGTGACATGGAAATGTAAGACCCTTTCCTCTCCAAGTTGATTTGTTCATGATTTTTCATCATAGTAATAAAAGCCCTAAGTGAGACAAAACACCAAGAAATCTTAAAAGCATAAAGTATAGGTGTCACCTCCTGCCTTTCTCTCTCACCTGGCTCACAGTCAATAATATCTACCCACTAGAATACTTAGGGGTATTTTATAAGCATATGAGTATAAAATGTCAAGCAATCAACTACATTACAGAACAGACTTTTGACTTAAAAGATACCTTTAGCTAGTTTTCTATATGATCCAAAACAGAACTATTTCATTATCTACAATGATTTCAGTATTTCACTCCATGTCTCTCTATAATTTTTAAATTATCAAATAATAGTTAGGTTATTTCTGTTTTGTTACTATGAGCAATATTATAGTAAATATATACAGAGTAAGTTCCAGATATTGAAAATATAGACTCAAAGTGTTGATACACTAAAGTGGGTCACAAAGTATTTGCTAAATAAGGCTTCCACATTATTTAACATTACACAGATAACAAAGATTACCAGTTTATATTTATGTGACATTTATTGACATTAGATTATCCTGATCGTTGAGTTTTTCCAATTTGATTGATGAAATTCTTTCATTGTTGAATGATGTTAAATCTTTATTTTCTTCCCCATAATCTTCCTATGGATATACTTTTCTCAGTTTCCAATAGGGTTTTGCACATTTTACTTTTTGATTTATGAATACTTTGCATATTATGGAAATTAGGTGTCATAGTTGTGAATATATTATTCATTTGACTATCTTTTGAAATTATTATTTTTTCTAATGGGATTTATGAACATTCGTTTTCTGTAGGAACCTGTGTTGTGTGAATGAAAAAGTCACAATAGTTATGATTTTGGCATTGACAAAATATTCCTAATCTGAAAACTAGGGTAGTCCCAAATTGCTAAAATCTATAACACAGGCTCTCAAGCACTTTTTATACTAAATATTGAAGTTATTTTATAAAATGATGAGAAAGGAGTGAGACAAAAATTTGTTGTGACCGACGGAGTATAAGAGAGAAAGGAAAGGTTTATTTTCAAAGTGCTTGCTGTAGCTCCATTAAGTGTGTAAGGTGGTAAACACCTTGAATTTGTCCACTCACTAAGCTAGAACAGAAGCCGCATCTACATGTAGATCTAACACTTAGTTTAAATGAATAATGAAGTTAAAAATCAAAGGAAAGTCTAGGGTTGAATTGATGACGATAAGTATATCGATCTCTCAACAAGGAACGCAGTGAACTAGATCTGAAGATTAATTATAGTCATAGATTTTTTATAACTGTCATTATCAGACATACTCATTCATAAGTTTATTAGTCCTGTGATGGCTTCATCATATCCTCTTAGCTTCATCCTGTATAATCACGAGTTATCTCTTCAGGTTTATTCAAGTGAAGGAAAGCCAGATTGGATAACTGACATGAGGTTTTCGGCCACTTTCTCTTCAGCATCCTCAAAGATTCCCTCCACTGAGTCAGAGAATGGGCCTCTCTCCTTCTTTAAGATAATTTCCTTCTAACAAGAGAGCCAACACCTTTCTGTTTTTCTACTGCCTGCTGCCAGGGTCATAGTCACGTGCTCTGAGGATTGCTTCCTAGGATTTATCTTTGAGTTGCTCTCATTATGAGTATGATGCTCTGGAAGGAAGCATGGCTTCTGCCCTCCCATTTTTACTATCTTGTGATTTAAAACGTTACCTAATAATATGTAACAACACTCTATTCATTGCACAGTGTAGATGATTATTTTGAAACTAGGAGGATAATCTGTTGGGTTAGTCAGTTTATGAGGTCAATGAAATCAGGGTTGAGGTGTCGTCTAATTGTCCTAGGACAGCTTAATCTCAATATGATTTGTATCACATGAGTCTTAAAAGCTCAAAGGTGAGACAGGAAAGAGCAAGCCTGATTCCTATGTTACAGATGCTATTCAAGGTAATTTCCCCAGTGAGCATCTTGGGTAAGCCAGACATATGTTATTTATGGAAGACGGACAGACTCTATCCATAGGTCAATCAGCTAATCATCAGTAGTTACTTGGAATGTTAGATTTAAAAGATTCAGTAAAACTTCCATCTGTCTTCCAATAGTTTTCCTGCACTTCCTAGTGATATCATTTTAGCTTGCTGCCTATTTCCTGGATTAAGACTGAACTCCATAGTTAGTGTCTGACACAAGACAAATATAAAATATAAACCAAATGGTGTAACTTTCTTGTTAAGCCTCTAAAGTTTAGGGTTGAGTTGGGTATGGGGAGGCTTGTTTACAATCCTGAGTTGTTCTTTGTTTCTGATTTACTCTGGACAAAAATACACATGTTGATGAGAACTACATAAGCAGAACAAACCAAAGAAGGGTTTTGAGTCCTGCCACCATGGTGCTCTCATTACATCTGAACTTGTATTGGGAATGGCTTGTAAGTAGGAAGTCATCTCTGATCCTTTGTATGCAGCTTTGCTTTGGGTCACTGTTACAGCAGAAGGGCCCGGGTTCCAAGACAAAGGGTTGTAAGATATAACAAGATATATCAGGAGAACGTGACCTGTGGGGCATAGGATGCAAGTCACCTTTATTGCAATTATCATGATAATTGGTAGAAAACACAAAACCACATATTTTTTTCCCAGAAAAATAGCTAAAACTTTAAAATGAGCAACATTCTGGCTACATTTAGGTTGACACAAATTAGGGTCACCTGGGAAGAGGGAGCCTCAGCTGGGAGTTGTGTCAATAGTATAGGCTTGCAGGGCTCTCTATGGGCATTTTCTTAATTGCTAGATGATGCAGAAGGGCACCACTCATGCCATCACTAGCCAGGGGCACCTGGGCAGAATAGGGAAAGTAGTCAAGCAAATCAGAGGGAACAAGACAATAAGCAGCACTCTGCTGTGGTTTCTGCCTTGAGTTCCTACCTTGATTTTCCTCAATGGTGGACTGTAAACTGTGAGATAAAGTAAACCCTTTCCTCCACAAGCCGTCTTTGGTCAGTACTTTATCCCAGTAACAGAAATCAAAGAACGTGTGAGGCATTGGGTGGCATGGTCATATTTCTGGAATAAAATGTTGGAGTAGAATTTTCTTTCCTCCACCATGTCACAGGTGTCCTTTTGCTCTGTTCTCATCCTTAGCACCTTTCAATTTTCTTTTGGTCTCCTTTATATTTAGGCTTTACTAACATTTTTTCTCATTTATATGTCACATGTATATACTACAAACTAGGATCCAAATATGAGAGAGAACACACAGTATCTTTCAGAACATTCAATACAATACTTTTCAGAGTCATCTATTTTCTGCAAATGTCATTTTTATTTGCAGACTAATAATGTTTCACTGTGCATATGTACTAAATACAAAGTTGTCCATTCATGTGATAATGCACATCTAGGTTGCTTCTGATCTTGCTTTCAGGAATAGGGCAACAATAAACCTGAGTGTACAAGTGTCTCTGTGGTTGGGTATGGATTTCCTGAGGCATATGCCCAGGAATAGAATCCACCAAATGAATTCACTACTGAATTTTATAAAGCTTTTAATGAAGATATAACACCAATAGTTATATTCTCAATAGTTCCACAGAAGAGATGGGAAAGAGCACTACTGAATTCCTTTTATGAAGCTACTCTTAGTTTTGGTATCAAAAGTAGATAAAGACAATGGAAGAAAACTACAGACTGATCTCTCTGTTGAACATAGATGCAGAAATTCCCAACAAAGACCAAGAGCACTTTTAAGGAGCTCATATATCATGATCACAGGTGCTTTATCCCATAGATACAAGGATGGCTAAACACATGCAAACCAATAGATATAATGGACCATACAAATGAACTTAAGGACAGAAACCACACAATCATCTTGTCTGATGCAGAAAGGCCTTTGACAGGATGTACCAAGCCTTCATTATAAAAGTCCGAAAGATAGTAGGTATAGATTTAACATAACTTAAAAAGTAAAGGCTAACCGGGCGTGGTGGCACACACCTTTAATCCCAGCACTTGGGAGGCAGAGGCAGGCGTATTTCTGAGTTTGAGGCCAGCCTGGTCTACGAAGTGAGTTCTAGGACAGCCAGGGTTATCCAGAGAAACCCTGTCTCGAAAAACCAAAAAAAAAAAAAAAAAAAAAAAAAAAAAAAGAGTAAAGGCTATAGCCAACAAACATATAGCCAACATTATACTGAATAGGAAAAAGATGAGGAGAACTTTTCTTCTAAAATTGGTAATGAAAGAAGGATATCTACTCTAATCTTCCTTATTCAATATAGTACTTCAAGTCTTAGCTAGAGAAATAAGACAAGAGAAAGACGAAGTAAGAAGTCAAACTATCCCTCTTTACTTAAAAGAGCCTATATACTCTACCAGACGTAGTAAAGTTACAAGATACAAAGTCAATGAAAAACCATTCAGCAGAACCCAGAGTCTATTTCACTCAGAATAATATTATAAAAAGTATTAACCAAGGCAGTGAAAGACCTCTACATTGAAGACTTCAAGACACTGAAAAAGGAAACCAAAGAAGAAACAGAAGATGGGAAGACCTTCCACATCCGTGTAATGGCTAGATTAACACAATGCAAATAAGGCTATTTTATAAAAAGTAATCTACAGATTCATTCAGTTCCCATCAAAATTCTAATATTGTTCTTCACAGAATTAGGAAAAATCCCAGATATTAGTAGTTTTCACATTTCTTACAGTAATATAAACTGGACAGGTTATCCAAGTGGTGACTATTGGTCATCCCTGACACACATCAGTGTCAGTGAGGTTGATAAGAGTACAGACGAAGCCAAAAGGTTCTTTGATGTCAGCCTTTCAGGGAGAAATGGCTCTATGGTTTAATAATAGAAAATATAAATATATGTATATGTATATATATATGTATATATATATATATATATATATATATATATATATATGATCTACTACAGTCTAGGGAAATGAAATATATATGCTACTAGGCTAGATATGCAATGTAAATTTTTTAGAAAAATCGCCTCATGGTGCTTGCTTCATGAATTACTCATTCGCTCAAGATTTACATTCTTCCTTTCCTGCATCTAACTTCTAGAGTAATTCTCAGTAATTTATAGATAAAAAATTAGCATTAGGTTGGTATTCACATCTGATATCTATTCTGGTAGAACCCTGATGTTTCCTGGGCAATGTAATCCAAAGAGTAAGCTTGGCAGGGTCTCAGGGGTAAAGCAATTGCCTTTCTGGGCTTTGTTTGAGTCCCATGTTAGCTGACAACTGTAGACTGTGGGATTTCTCTGGACACCAAAAACTGTGACAGGAAAGCTCCCAGCCTGAAGCACTGGAGTCACCGAGCCTGAAACATCCAAAGCAGTGGGCTAGGAGCGAGCCTGAAACATCCAAANGAGCCTGAAACATCCAAAAAGCAGTGGGCTAGGAGCGAGCCTGAATCATCCAAAGCAGTGGGCTAGGAGCGAGCCTGAAACATCAAAAAGCAGTGGGCTAGGAGTGAGCCTGAAACATCCAAAGCAGTGGGCTAGGAGCGGGTGCTGCTGAATTGGTAATTCTGATTTGATTTACATCATGGGCTGGTTCTGCCTGTGAGGCAGGCCGCTGTGTCTCTTCAAATAAAAAGCAGCTTTTCTACAGCTATGATGGCCCAAGGGTCAACTCAAGTTCATTCCCTGACTCCAAATGCATGAAGGGTTCTAATACAGAGATGCCATTGGACATCTCCAGGATAGAACAAGCTTCATGCACAGCACTGATGAAGTTACTTATTACAGAGAGTTTCCTACGAAGAGTGATGTCAGCATGTGTCAGAGATTGTATTCTTCTTGTGCTATGAATTTAAGGGCACCAAAGTCTTTAAAGAGTGTTAAATATTTTTAATCTCATCACTATTCTTCAGTGATGTGTTCTTCTACATGTGTTAAAATAGCAAGCACATCCTAAGGGATGCCATTGGTTGGGAGCCAGGAGTTGTCTTACATATTACAGGATGCTAGTATTCTTACCCTTCTCCCATGTCATTAATTAAGAGATTGGGATAACTCTAGATTCCTTCTCTCATTTTAAGTGTCTATTAAGGGAGGCTGTACTACCGTAGCTGAGAATTACACAGAATCTGCCTTTCAGAGTGCTCACCAAGTATGATAGTAAAGGAATCAGGATATAAATGATACAGTCACGAGTGGTTATTTCTAATTACAGGAATCTCACTGTCATAAATTCCCTTAAATTGATGTGTACCTCCTATACCAACTTCAAATCCAACTTAATTTTAACTAACTGGCTTTTATAGAGCTTTGACTTCCTTGTGGACCAGTGCGCTCATAAGACTTATCTCAGTGGAAAGGGAAAATGCTTTCCACAAAAAGCTGAAATGTATCACACATGCCAGGCTGACCTACTGAGACACACCTCTTTTATCACTGTCTTCATGGTTTGTGCGAGTGAGTACAAAGTTATAAATGAATGGTGGTGTTGCAACAAGAACTTTATAAAAAAAATCCCCCCTCTAAATGCCAATATCATTTGATCATTTTTAGGAGTTCTACAATCATTTCTGCTCCCTGTTTACTTAAAAAATAAATGTCAAACTCATTTGAATCTGCTCCTGTAGAGAAAAGTGCTCTGGGTAACCACATAAGGCAAGGGCATGGTTAAATGTCAGATGTTATTCTGGGGCCAGCAGCATCAAATTATCTTTGTAGCAAACTTCAAACGTGGCAGAAGTGTTGACTGCAGAAAACTCAATGTACTCAGTGACACCACTATTAACTAAACCTCAAAGGACATGAATCCGCAGTGGACTTCTGTGAGAGGATTTCTTAGACTGGGTTTAGCCTGATGGAGAGGTCTCATTTAAGCAGAGAGGAAAAGCCAGGGAATTCTAGTTTCATAAAGATGTCCTAGGCAGATGTGCATAATATAATGATGTGTCCAAGCCAAATAAAATTTCCATTTGGTGAGACCTAACATCTAAAGTGGGGAACCACCACCACTTCAATCAAATGGATCCCAAAGACAATTGATCTTTTTTTTTTTTTAATCTGAGGATTTAGGGTATTCTGGGTCATTTTGCATCAGCCCAAGTTCTTATTCTGAAATAGGCAAAATACACGTCAAACCTAACTGACATTCATGATCACTCTTTTTTTTTTTTTTTTTTGGTTTTTCGAGACAGGGTTTCTCTGTATAGCCCTGGCTGTCCTGGAACTCACTTTGTAGACCAGGCTGGCCTCGAACTCAGAAATCCACCTGCCTCTGCCTCCCAAGGGCTGGTATTAAAGGCATGCGCCACCACACCTGGCTTCATGATCACTCTTACACAGGAATATAACTTCAGCCTCCAGTGGCTGCTCTCTGGTCTTTTCTGTACTGTTGACTCAGGTTCTAGTGACAACTAGGTTTTTGACTATTCAGGGAAAATGAACGGTTTCTGGTTATTACTGCAGAGACTAAGAAATTCTATCAATTACCACTTAATAATTGGTGTTAATAGATACTGGATGATACATGCCAGGATATAATTTTTAGCCTCCTTTCTCCCTCAGGACCCTCTCTCTAACTTAAGGGAGATGTAGAATACTTAATTAGCAGAGCCAGGCTGAGAAGTGGTAAAGATATTCTAATGAAAACCCTGGCTCTGACAGGCTGCAGGGCAGAGGATCAGTGTTAGGATTAGAATGAAGGCAGCAAGAGGCTATATAAATGTGGTCCGTGGTTTCTAGGAAGTGGAACAAAGGTCTGAACTGCCTCATGTCACAATTCTACTGTGTGTTCACCCATTTAATCACAACGGTGTATACTATCATCATGGGATCACAGATCCACAAACATTATTACAAAAAACAAGCAAGCAAGCAAGCAAGCAAACAAATAAACAAACAAACAAAAAAAACCCCAGAAAATTTCCTAAAGTTCTAGGAAATCTGCAGCCTCTATACTTTCATAGCACTTGCAATAGGCAAAGACTTTCTCTCTTCCATAAAGTAACGTTCCTTCCTTCAAACCCCTTAAAAGAAAGTTATAGCTTCTGGAAGGGAATGTTCTAACCCTTGTGACTGAGAAGTGCAATGCCAATATAGTTTGAAATGTTTTGTTTGTTTGTTTTTGCTTTTTTTGTAAGCTAAGGGTAGAATTTGGCATTGGAAAAGATGATTGTCCAACTTTTAAGATAATTTAACAGCAAAATAATATATTTAAGATACTATTTATTTGTTCTTTGAATATTTTATGCATATATGCATGTATCTTGAGCATGTCCATGGCTGGAATTGTGGCCAAATAATTCAAGTGGTGGACAAGGAAATAGTGTAGTTTTATGAAGAGTGTTTGTCTTTGTGGAGTAATGTTTTAAAGCACAGTAGTGGTTATCTTTAACTTCTTAGATGCAAATTCCTTGTAATTAAATCTGAGTCTTTGCTAAGCTTTTTATGTCTTCATCAAAGATTCTAAGATTCTGTCCCCAGAATGCTCCACCCTCAGCCTTGCCTCTCTCCAGCCAGTCTCCTGTTTCAATGTCATTCCTTCTACAGGCCACCTAGCTACCTAATCTAAATGACTCTCTAGAAATATACATGTGTGTGCTCAGAGATACCTTTTTTAGATTTATTTTTCTTGATAGCACTCTTTACAATCAGATATTACAATGTCACTTATTTCCCCATTATTATCTTTGTCCTTGACTGAAGCTCAATGAATTATTTCTTCTTCCCCAGATTTTAACAATTGTATATATATACTAAGACTTCACTAGATATTTATTTACTAAAAGAATAATTAGCATTGTCCCAGGTAGATTAAATTTGCAGTTTGAAAAAAATGCAGATAGTGAGTACTCTAAAGCAGACAATTTCTCATGTCTGAAAGAGTTCTCTTTTATAAACAGAGCCCTTGATAATCCCTGACAGTGCCTTCCTACTGAGTGGTAGAGAGGGATGTGAATGGGATAATGGATGTCAGAGTGCAAGTTAATGTAAACACATTCAGTGCTTCTGTTACTAATAATTGGCATGCTGATGAGAAAGGGCTCATAGGTCTCCTGAGCAGGATACACTTTATGTTTAACAGGCGTATTCTCCATAAGGCAATGCCATTTGTGTAAGTAAACGGGCTCGTGCATAGGTCTCCTCTGATTGATGAGGCCTGGTATTTCAGTGAGGAGAGTGCTGTGTGTGTGTCCTACTATCCCTAGAACCATCATGGGTGTATGAGGTGGTGGGCTGGATCGCTATGGTACAATGCCTAATTTCCAGGCAATTGAGTTCTTTGTAATTTCGATTTTGAAGCAGGAAATGAAGGCATACATAGAATTTTTAGAACAGACTCAGAATAAAACTTAAGTGTTAAAAGGATGGAGCGCCAATTGCTAGCTATGGTATAAAGCAAAAGGTGTGCTCAGGTAAGAAAGGAGAAATGCTGTTTCCAGCGCGGAGCAGGGTTGCCTTAAATGTTAACAGTCTTAGGCTGATCCATGCTATGACCAGGTCTACTTTGTGCCCCTTCCCAGTTCTTCTCTGGAGGTTTCTGTGGTTGCCATGAGCAATTTTCCATGCTGCAAGGTAAATGGAAACCTTTCATGGTCACTCTCTCCCCCCACTGCTCGCCCGACACACTTGCTCTTTTCATGCCCCTTTGAGTCTGAACACAGTAAGAAGTGAAGTCTACTTTATAAGGGAGGAATCAGTCACCCAGTGACTTTTCATCTCAGGTTTTTCTAGATCAAGCAGATCCAGAGACTGTGTCAGGAAAACTCCAATGAGTTTAAGGCCAGAATGGTAGGCTCTAACTCATGACACCTACAGATATGTGTCTTCTTAGCCTCCTTGACTTTTGGGGTCTACTGGGCTTCTGTCTTTCATCTTGCTTGTGCTCATACAGCAGAATGGGAGCCTGTAGGTTTCTATAATGCCTCAAAATTCATTAATAAAATGAGCCCATCAGTACTTGGGTCCATGCTCCATCTCTACACCCATAATCCTTGCATGAGTTCCCATTTGTGAATATGAACCCAAACTGCCACCTTCTTTGATAATAAAGCAATGGTCCAGTGTCTCCACCAATAAGAGGTGATAGCTTCCTGACGAGTTATCACTTCAAAGACTGCCTCTTGTTGGGTCTCCTCTGGTGTCCCCAACCATCTGCCATGGTTGTCCTTCACTCTCCAGGTGCTGGCCTCTGCTGTTCACTGGCATGAGGTGGTTGTTCAGGAGACTTCTTGCCTGCCCCTCATTCCTTCCCTCCTTTCCTGGAAGGCCAGTTCTAATACTCAGCACTTAAAAAACCTTTGGAGAAAGGCATCCTTCTAGGCACTTGAATTACATAACCAGAAGTGTCCCCTCTGGAATGAACCAAAGGCGCCTATGTCTGGGCAGCTCTCAAACACAAGGCTCAGATAACCAACCGCCTTGGCTGGTCTAACTTGCATATCCTTAGCTGGTACCTAACTCATCCAACCGCACATCTAGCTCTGCTTTATAAATTACTGAATAGCCATCCGACAGCACATCTAGCTCTGCTTTATAAATTACTGGATAGCCATCCAATTGCACATCTAGCTCTGCTTTATAAATGGCTTAGGAGCCACCAGGGCCTGCACAGTAATGGGCTTTGCTGGTCTAGAGAGTGTGTCTCATTGTCCTGTACTCGTTTTGACCTTGAATTATGTCTTGCATCCTTGTTGTCCTTTCTTCCAGTTTCTAGCTAATTTCTCATGAACTCTTATATTTAATCCAACATTAGGGGGTAAAAGTAACACTATACCCTAAAATAAGTTAAAATAGTACTAATTATATAATCTATCCCCATTCATTCTCTTAAATATTGAGATGAAGGAAAGTGCTAATATTTTCAGCAAAGCTTGCCACTTGACTGATGACAATACTTTTGTCTCTGCCAGCCTCTGATCAGTTAGTATCTCTCTTTGTCTACCTCTCTGTCTATCTGTCTCTGTCTCTGTCTCTGTCTCTGTCTCTGTCTCTGTCTCTCTCTCTCTCTCTCTCTCTCTCTCTCTCTCTCTCTCATACACACACACACACACACATACACACACACATCCCCCCATGTGTGTGTATGTGTGAGTGTGTGTGTATGAGTGTGAGTGTGTATGTGTGTGTGTGTTTACTGTATCCCTTCCCCCAGTTCTCCTCTTGGGCCACAGCTGCAAAGATTCAAGAATGGAGTTTCCTAACATGGTTTTTTATTTCAGACTTGAGCCAAATTTGTTATTCTAGATTTCACTCAGAATAGGGTGAATGTATAAAGCTAGTCTAAGTAAGCAGCCAGAGAGACAACTAGAGAGGAAGCTGAGAGCAGAAGGGGCCTGGCACCCTAGCTCTGCCAAAAAGGTGGCTGTAGCCAGGAAGATCCATCAGGGTCAAAGACAGAGAAGAGAGGTGGGATTTGAAAAAGTTGAATGAAGTTAATTCATCCCATATACAGTTACCAAACCCAGACACTATTGTGGATGCCAAGAAGTACATGCTGAAAGGAGCCTGATAGGGCTGTCTCTTGAGAGGCCTTGTCAGAGCCTTACAAATATAGAAGCAGATGTTTGAAGTGTTGGACTGAGAACAGGGTCCCCAATAGAGGAGTTAGAGAAAGGACTGAAGGGGTTGAAGGGGTTTGCAACCCTGTAGGAAGAACAATAATATCAACCAACCAGACTCCCCAGAACTCCCAGGGACTAAACCATCAACAAAGGAGTACACATGACTCCAGCTGCATATGTAGCAGAGGATGGCCTTGTCATCTATCAATGGGAGGAGAGGTCCTTGGTCCTATGAAGGCTGGATAAATGCCCCAGTGTAGGGTAATCGAGGGTGGGGTGGTGGGAGTGGGTGGGAGGGTGGAAGAACACCCTCATAGAAGCAGGGGGATGGAGGATGTGATTGGGTGTTTCCAGGAGGGAGGGAAACAGGGAAAGGGGGTAACATTTGAAATGTAAATAAAGAAAATATCCCATAAAAAATAAATATGTGATTTAAAAGAAAGAAAAAAAGAAAAGAAAAAGTTGAACCACATGGTGCTGAGCTTTTGATGAGTAGCCAAAGGGAATCTAGATTTTCTTGAAATTATATAGGCTATGGAATTTTAATGTAATATGCAAACTTTCTCTTTATATATATTTATATACATATAAATAACATATAAGTAATGTATTTTTTCTTGTCCCTCAAGAGTGAGAAACATACTTTTACTCATAAACATCTATATGTGTATATATATATATATATATATATATATATATATATATATATATATGTTTGTGTGCATGTGAATGTGTTTACAATCTAAACTGGCAAGTCACTGAAGCCTCACATATCACTTTGTGGAAAGGAAAGTATTTTTTCTGAGAGGACCCTTAGTAGCTGATCAGGGGAGCATCCTTTTCCTTTTATAGCCAAATGTATATGTGACAACTTCAGTAAAGAGCTCACGAGCCCTTCAGAGAAATTTTATAGCCATCAGATATGTAGCACACAGCACACATATGCACTCATATCAAAATGAACACATAGCTGGAGATGACAAATACATACAGACATAAATGTAAAGCTGTGGTAGAGTTGGAGCAAGATGCCTGACCAGTACGCTTTAGCTTAAAAACATTCAACTCCTTTGAGACCCCTCTGTGCTAAGATCAAAGCCTGATTTGTTCTGCCTTTTTTTAGTCACACACACACACACACACACACACACACACACACACACACACACACAAGGCTTACTAAATAGCAGCCATTTCTCTGGGGTGCCTTTCTTCTCTGGGGTACTGTGGAAGGAAGTAGGAAAAGTTTCAGAGAAAGCTTATCTGCATTCCTAACCCCAGCTGGGGATGAATTCTCTATGTGTGAAGAAATGAGCTTGAACCCATTAATTGTGTTAGTATTCTCAGGCTTCCTCTTTGTGTTCCCATGGATAACTTCTCAGTCTCCCTACTGGCCCAGGAGGAAGGATGCTGGTGCCCAGAGTTTCCTTGAGTTTTCCTCTCCTTGATGCATAGGATACACAAACACTTAGCATTAGTTTCTAGTCAGTGCGGTTTAACTTACTTGTGTTTATCTTCTGGAGTGAAATGTGCTTTTCCAGTTGTCTGCGGAGTTTCACCTCTGCTCCGTATTTTCCTGTGGTCCCATTGTCAGCCAGGATGAAGTGGGAGTGCATGCTATTGAGAACGGTGAGCTTGCTCAGAGGATTGGACATGGTCTGGTATGGCCGGACTACCTACAGGCAGCAAAAGGAAGGCAGAGTCAGAAAGGAGGATGTGAGGCAGAGGATGAGAGAGATCGAAAGAAGGCATGGTGGTACCAAATCTGAGTTTATGCCTTCATAGTATTAAAGACCTATGTGTTGATGACTGTTTAAGTCAAATTGATATTTTGTTACTGAGCCAAACATAGTTTTTTAAGTTTATCTAAGATGTTTCCTCTTTTCCCTTCATCTGTCACATCTGTGGTTTAATAGGTCCTGTAGACGTCATTATTCTGTCATATCTGTGGTTTTCCCTTCATCTGTCACATCTGTGGTTTAATAGGTCCTATAGACATCGCTATTCTGAAGTTCAGTTTTAGAAATTGGGGGAAGGGCTTTTTTCTCTCTTTAATTTATTTATTTATTCACTTTACATCCCAATATCAGGCCTCCTGTGTATCACCACACCCCGGCACATCAAATCACGGCAGGACTAGGTATATTCTCTCCCACTGAGGCCAGAAAAGGCAGCCCAGTTAGGGGAATTGGTCATTCATTCCTCACTTAGGAACCAGAAGCTCTGTTACTTAAAACCAACACTATCCTTGATAGATTCCTTAAGTACAATACAGCCCGAGTATAACGTTAACAGTCTAATGAGATGAAAATAAATTAGGCCTAAAAGTTTATCACTCTCATTTTAATTTTTAATTTCAGTGATGAATTGCACTCTGTAGAAATAGAGCAATTTCAATACAGACTCTGACATTTTTTTTTATTTTGCTATCAAAAGCCATATCCATCGTGAGCTAGCTGCTTTTTATATAGCATATGCATTCCACGTTATAATCCTACCTTGCACATTGTGTTTAGCTTTTAGATCGGAAAGTAAAGAAATAGGCAAGTTATCCAAAAATTTTAGACAAATAATCAGAACTTGTATCCAAGGCTGATTCAAAATTCTGAGATTATTATTCTTTCCCCCCGGTTAGATAAAATCAGGACACACAGTATATTGGCAAACTATTGCCAAAATATCTAGGATGGAGCTTCAGCTGGAGAGGATGAAGAGAGGCCATTCAGGAGGTTCACTGGTGCACAGTCTCAGCCTGGTGACTCCTGCACAGAATCACTGAAGTTGGCAGGACAGGAATAGATGCTACTGCGCTCTTCCTTTGTGCTTTCATATAGTGCATCCATTAATTGCACAGGTGAGACGCACTTGCCTCTTCCAGCATGTAATAACTCACCATACAATAGAAGATGAAATCGTGCATTAAACACATTACAGAGTGATTTAGTAAGGGCAGTTTTCAATTGTAAAGAGCTCATGTAAGTCATTTTTCAGACCTTGATCCTGATTCAAAACCCACAGTCCGATGTGCCTGGAAGATGAAATGTACTCAGTAAATTGAATGACCAGGCAAACCTGAGAGAGGCATGCTTTTGTTCAAACCTGGGAATGCAATGGATCCTTTCTTTACAGAATTGTTAGGGAGCTGATCTGATTTAAATTTAAAATATGAATATGATTCCGAGCTTTTGAAATGGTTTTCAGTCCTGTTATATGTATTCCGGTTTTTAAATAGAGCATTGATATGATGCCAAGGCAGAGTACCATTTTAATTGCTCCTCGTTGATTTTGGAATCTGATAAGCTTGATTATGGCCTCTAATAATCCTGTGGGCAGTGGTCAATGGCTGCCTTGTCCAGAAGACGGAGTGGGATTCTTCCAAAATGGAGAGGTCTGTACTGCAAAGGCTGTTCTGCACTCCCCAGCACTGGAAGAATGGGTGGCTTGTGGTTGAAATTCCCATTCGCTGCCACTCATAGTTGATCATAAAACATTCATCCTACAGGGAAGTGCATGCTAATAAATATTAATGCTTTGCATAAAGGCTGAGCAGAAAGACTTTCTTCTCTCCTGAAAGTGCCTTTGCACTGTGCATTTGGGCAAAGGAAAATGCTTCAGTTGCTGTGCTGATTTTCAGTGGCAGGTCCCGAGGACTCAATGCCAAGGGGGTGGGCATTCACAGCAGCTCTATGAGGGGAAAGGGAGACTGGAGTTTTGGAGAATAAATAATATGTGACAATGGACACTAGTCATTTGTGTTGGTTTTCTGTCTATTTGCTTCCTTTCTTCCTCCCCCTCTCCCAACATTATGTTTCAGAAAATATTAAAGAAAAATGGCTCCATCTCTATACCCAGCTACTCTCTGCCCATGGTCTTGACACCTCTAGGTTAGCCCCAGTCGGAGGTCTTCCCTTCTCCAGTTTGCCCCTCACCACAGTGGGTGGATAGCTTAGAATGTGAACAGAATCCACCACAAGATAACCTCCAGATGGTCTGTCACTGTTTGGGGCTAGCCATGGAGGCAACGGGGTGACCGGGATCTGAGAGTGACCTGCAATAGCACAAGATGGTGCCATTTTTAAAATATTTTCTTCAACAACATTAATTTCTGAATCTACTTAAAGACTATTAGTAAAAGTTAAATTTTCAAGTGTGTGGGGGGAAACAGAATGAAAATCTTTGGGAATGCAACTGAGTAGTTTGTCAGAAATTAGAAGGCAATTTCATTGTTTACCTAGGACAGTCACATCTCTTTTTTTTCCATTACAGAATGCTAAGCCTACTGGTTCTTCAGTCTCTAGACACGAGACAACCCTTTCTTGTGAAACATAGCACATCAGTGCCTACAGGATGCTGGACATCTGCATCGGCCAAGGTCAAACTGTCAAATTTGGATTTCTTCATTATCCGAACCCCTTTTCTTTTGATCTTATATGTAGCAAGTTACAGGTTGCCATATTTTGGCAGAGAGGTTGTCTGCTGAACAATAGGGGAAATCTGAAAAATGAGTAAAATTGCTCAGTATTTCCGTCCTCTTTAGAGGAAGCTTTACAGAGTCCTGGAACGTCCCCAACCACATAAATCAAGGATGGAATTGCAGTTCTGTCTATGGCTGTTGGAACCCTTGAGTCTCTTAATTTGTAAAAGGGACATGATAAAACTACTGACCTCAGGGGGACTGGTTTAGATTACATGTGCAAAGTACCAGGCACAATGCCCAGCTCCTGGCAAGCATTGTAGAATATTAATTCCTTACCCAGCTCTACTCTGTCTTACCAACTACATGTTTCCAGTTGTAAAACAGCAATCAGAACATAATGTGGGACAGACCACTCGCCTTTGTTTTACTCAAGAGATTTAGAGCGATGTAAAGCAAGGGGGGAAAAATCAACCATCTGCTGACAAAATGCAAAGTCTGATTTGCCTCACCCCTCCAGGCATCGAAGATGATGGCTTGGAACGATTTGTTGATTAACTGAAACTTTGGAAATAACTTCCATCCTTCCGAGAAACATATTTTGGTCTGACTTGCCTACCAAATCCACTTAATATTCCTCATTACAAACATGCCCGCAGTCTTTTTCTATTCGAGGTACGGTCTCTCTATAGACAAAGATTTCCTGATGCTTCTTATGTATTTTCCAAATCGAACAAACACTGCTTTTTTTAATAACAGGAATACAAATGAACTTCTCCTTCTGACAGGTTTTGGAGGCAGCAGAGCCATTTTCACTGTTAAGAGCTTATAGGGGGAGGGGCGATGACTGTCTTTGGAGTTGTGTATTGTTGAGTGTGTCGGTGATAGTTTCATGGTACACTGGGTGACTGTGCATGCTTCTCAGTGGGGACTTGGGAGCCAGGTAAGTCAAAAAGCCCAAAGCCTCCACTGGGTAAGGTGTTTCACCTTTTCTTCCTAAAAAGACTGGAAAATGGAGGTCTCATACTCCTTGGAAGCACCAGAAAGCAGACACCCATATCATTTCTTGTGTTTCATCTTTGAGATTATAACCTGAACTGAATGAAGAATGTTTAATAGTGTCCCAAAGGCCTTTTAATCGGTTTTCGTGATGAGCAAGTAAATCAACTTAGAAGTGGACTTTCGAACCTTTCTATTCTCTGGCCATCATTGATCACAGTGCGTGTAAGTAATGCATTTTATTTTCTTGTTCCTCAAGAGTAAGTGAGAACATTCCTTTACCCATTAACCTATTGCATACCATTTAGTATTCTGGGTGTTTGATAGAATTCTGGCCCATGCCTTTCTATACCTTAATTATGAAAGAGAGTACCTCTGTGGAGAGGGGGATCTTACAAGGGTTTATACATGGCATTAGCAGGAAGCATTCTTTATGTGTTGGGCTCAGACTGATACATTTGTAATCTGTGCATGGGCTTAAATTAGCCATTTGCAGTTTGGTCTAGAATAGCTGCTGGGGTTTTTCCTATGTATTTCCAGGTATGCCTTGGACTCACTTAAGAGTATTTCAGGAAATCAGCATATAGGGACCATAGTTTAGTTTCTATAACTACTACCTTGTAGTAGATATCGGAGTTCCCTACTCATTAATTCATAAACTTCTTGAGGAAATGCAACCTGCGATGGTGGCACTATGCTGATCTGAGGACATGCCTGATCGTGTTTCAAGATAATATCTCCTAATAAATGTTCAAGATCTGTAAAGTACAGGACTCATCATTTCTGGGAGCTTCCTGCCTCTGATATCTGAGTCTGTCTAAGCTGTGTTAAGAGTGTACTTCTTAATTCAAGTCAGTGCTGAACAATGGCCTAAGACTGATGTTGACTACAAAAGTACAATCTCACCCTTTCTTATTCATGAAAACCTTTTCCCTCTTCTCATGGTTTGTGCAGTGCAATGGCAATTTGGTCACCTGAGATTCCTTTTCCTAATAGATTTGAGTTGGGCTAAATTAGGTTTCTAAGCCATCAATCAGGGGCCCTCTGCAGTTCCAAGTCCATTTCTTAATGACTTGTGTATCAACGGGTTCCAGACAAGCAGCAGAGTAATGCACACATGACTTAAATAGTTATCTCCTTCTCTTAAGAGCAACCTAGCTTTAATGTAGACCAGAACACAAGCATTCATTGACCATGTCTAGAATGCCTTGCATGGTGAGGACAAGATCTCGGGGAGTGGTGTTTTGTGTTTACTTTATCCAGGGAACTATAAGACTTTGAGATGTAAGGAGTCTTGACTAAATATATTCCGTCAGCCACGTGTCAGTCTGAAGTTTCTATATAAGTCAGTGCATGTTAGGAAGGAAAACCAAGAACCATCTCCTTTTAAATTCATGGAGGATACTGTGGTTGGCTTTGCCTTATCAGGCTTTGGAATCTACCAGACAGCTGAGCATACTGTTTCCAGTAGAGCTATCTAGAATGGTTATGGTTATATGGAGGGGTTTTTTGTTTGTTTGTTTGTTTGTTTGTTTGTTTGTTTGTTTTTAAAGGTACTAGCAGGGAGCCAGATGGGGTTGTACTTTGGTGAGAGAGAAATAAAAGGTGTGTAGAGATTTTCCATATCCTTATCTGGCATCTGCATCTGCTGGGGAAAAGGGTACTGCTGAGAAGCAGGAAGCAACCTTTGTGTCAGAGACAAAAGAGCAGAGGGATTGAGAGAATTAGAGGAGAAAAAGAAAGGCTTCACATGCCTTCAAATCAGAGAGGCTGCAGCCAGCAAGAGCAGCTCTTAAGTTTAGGAAGGAAGGAAATGACCAGATACCCAGGTGCTGTCTCAGCAGTCCACACAAGGAGCCAGTAAAAACCCAAGGACCCATTTCAAAGAGCACTCAGATCCCCGAGATGTGGGATCTTTTTGCAACACTTTGAAAAATGTGTTCCTCGCTGTGTGTCATACAGTGTGTTTGTGGCCCTCTCTTCATACTTTATAGACTCACCTTCCTTTGGCCCATTCTGTGAGGAGCCAACCCCTAGTAGTGAGGAAATTCTCAGAACACAGGTTCCTGTCTCCAGCAGTCACCAGGGTCCTGATGGGGGTGGATTTAAACTGTGCTTAGAAGTTCTTTGAAACTCTTCTCTCAATGTGTGCAATGACTCACTTCTAAGGGGTAACATAAAAACTGAATGTGTGTAACCATAAAAGGACTTTCTCTCAGCTTTCTTTCTGTCAGCTCATTTACTCCAGAGGAAGTTGGTGCCATGTTGGGAAGATGGTTTCGCAGCTCTGTGAAGAGATTCATGTGACCAGGAACAACAAATAGCAATAGGCTAGGAAGTGAGCTATGAAGAGACCATAGTAGCCTCAGACTATGGAGCTGCCCAGCTCTCATGTGACCATCACCTCAAGAGACCTAAGCTCACAGGTAAGCCATTTACAAATTCCTCCCTCAGTAACTGAGAAATCAGTCTGTTACTTAAGCCATTAGGTTTGAAGGTCATTTTTATGCATCCGTAGAAGAAACGATCTTGCCTTTCTTTGAGATTTTTGAAATATCCTTTTTCCTCTTTTTCCGGACTGTTGTAAATAGTCTCATGACGCTGGTACCCCCCTGCCCGTAGGCATGAACTCTCTGTGCTGCCTGTGATTTATGCCCTGTGCTTTTGATCAGTTGGGATGTGTGTTCCATTGGGTGACGAGCATCCTGCAGCCTCTTAACACTTCTCACTGGAATCCTTCCCCTTTCTATTTGGCAGATTATCTGACTTCAGTTCTTACTAGTTGGTTATGGTAACCCTATGTCTTATGTATTTTCTGTGTCTATATAAATTGAGGCTAGTTTTAAAATCAACATATTAAGATAAAACCTCCCACACACAAAGGTTCAACTTGTCATTTTTTTTCAACTTTACAATGCTATAAAACACAATACATATTCAGTAGAAACTACTAAGTTTGTTCTTTTTCCAGGTTAGTGATTTTCTGTTATGATGTTTTTGTAGTGGTAGAAAAACCATAGCATCCAGGTGTTTGTATGATTAGAAATGTAAGTGATTGATTTAGTACTCTATAGTGTACTGTGGCCGGTAAACTATATGAACTGTACTTCAAAATAGGCTCAACTGTAGGTTAATGTCAGTATCCTGAGCAGTTTATGGATGACTGGCCTAAACTATTACATCCATTGGGGTAGACATATTAAACACACTTCAATTTACACTATTCATGACTCTCAATGAGATTATGGTACATAACCCCATCATAACTGCCACAATCTGTACTTAAAGAGTAGCTGAGACAAAAACCTTAAAGAACCATGCACTCAAATCAATGATGGCTGTTTTGCTAGAAATACAATACTGATTGGTGGGTACTCTATTTTTTCTTATTCCCTGAAGCATCAATACCATGTGTTGTTTAATCCCTTATATCCTAACTCCCATAGACCACCCATCTTATCACCATGTTCCCTGAAACATCAGTATCATCTATGATGCTTTAATCCCTCATGCTGACTCCTGTGGACAGCCTATCTCTCTTTGGGGCCATCCATGCTACTTTTCTTCTTGTGAGTGTGCTTGGCTTTTTGTTACTCCACTAAAGCAGTGTCGACCAATATTCCAGTGATATCTAACAGCCCCAAGTCCCCACCATCCACAGTCTGTCAGTAGCATGGGGCTCCCTTTCCAAAGCCCAGCCTTCCATTGGCCTCCATAACTCACTATTCAACTCCTACATCTCAGCCATTTATACATCCCCTTTGCTGGCTCTTCCCTTTGCTTGGCCATTAAATTATGGAGATCATCAGGGCCTCAGCCTTCTTTCCCTTACTATTGCCTTCCCATGGTGATGCCAATCACTGGGATGGCCTGATAGTCACCTATCCGAGATGACTTCCAAACCTAAGCTCGTAGGCAAACTTTTCTCCTTCTTCCTCATATGCTGAGTAGCATTCCAGAAATTCTCATGGCAATATCTAAAAGGAACTTTAAAGTGAACACTCTCAAGTCCAAACTCATCATTACTGTCACCGAAGCTGCCTTTCTGATGCACATGACCCTAACTGCTGCCATGGCAGTTTGCCCAGAATCTGTGTGGTCCAGGCTCAGCAAGCATTGGCCCTGTCCTGTACAACTAAGAGATGTAGGTGGGTTTCCTTGCCTCTGACCTTTTCCTCTAGCATCCTCTAGGTACATCCTATCTAACACAGTCCAACAAATCTCGTGCTGAGGTCACTGCTTGTTGGGAGTATTTTATTTTATTATTTTATTTTATTTTATTTTTTTGAGTTTATAATATGAAGTCATATTTGGCTTGTCCCCAGGATAACTGACAAATGTGCTGAGTTGCTAACTATATCTAATTTAGCAATCAATTATATTACTGGCCTTGGCTTAAAATGCAAAGATAGCATTAAAAAAGACACTTTTCTAAGAATTCTTCAAAGCTATAAAAGCTCCAGGAGATGAACTTGTAGTTTATTGATGTACAACACTGAATAGAAAGATAGATTAGTAATTATATTGTCAGAAAATTGCCAGACATAATATTTGTCCTTAGGTTACAAAGAAAACATACCTTTGCTTCTGATTATGGATATTCAGTTTGGCATATGTCTGGTTAGTCTGGTTTGGCTAGAGACAAAGATTTTAGAAATTTTTCAGTCACCTCTTATAATTCTGGCAAAGTTGTTTTCCAAAAGTAAGGAATATAAATTTAAAATGTGTTAAGTGAGAATGAGAATTTGCTAGAAGTTCTTTCCTGACTTCACACTCCTGATACTTTTATAATTATCTGTCTAAGCCAAGATTTTTTTTTTCAGGACAATGAAGATGTTTAGTTATCTACTGAGTATATTTTCAAGTTTAATTTGTAGGTGTTAAGATATTTACCAGTGTCCCAAATAACGGCAAAAAAAAAAAAAAAAAAAAGTCCATTGTTGAGTATTTTTTCAGGTCCCTTGATATAATAAATATTATTAACAGTGGTCTCTGGAAAGAAAGGGTTGGACTTTTGGTTTTAGTTCATGGATCATTTACTTAACCCTGAGAAGCTATTCCATTTCAGGACATACTCAGTAAATTACAGTTAGAACCATCATGATTCTACCTAGAGAAGCCATGGCAACAGAGAAACTATTTTTTATAATTTACCAAGGGATAAAGAAATGATAGCATGAAGCATTTACATGTTCTATCAATGCCTTGTATTCTCATGCAAAGTATAATGTTAAGGTTTAACAACAAACTAAACCAAATTGTATTTTCTAGGCACTCTTACATTGATGAAATGAACTAAAAGTTTATGAACCCTCCCACCCCAGTTCTATCATTGAAATCCTAATCTACAAGATGATGGTGTTCAGAGGTGAGGAACTAATTGTGTCATGAGGGTTGAACCCTCAAGTATGGGGCCTACTTGAATTAAAGTCCTAATAAAGTGGGACTCCCAGAGAGATCTTCAGTGTCTTTCACCAGGTAAGGTTCCAATGAAAAGGTCCTGCAGCCACAGAACTTCAGATGTGCTTAGAGATAAAAATGTTATAGTCGGGAGCAAAGAAAGTGTTATTATTGCACTTTTCTATATTTCCCCATGTAGTCTAGATTCCATCATTTCCAATTCATCTTCATTATGGAACATTTATTAAGATTAAGGATCTGGATTAAGTTCTAAGAATCCTGCCCCTAATGTATACTGCCCAGGCTTTTATTCAAATTTGAGATTCTCCAGCATCATATCTGGTCTTGTCTTTTATTCTATAAAATAGATAATAAAAGAATAGTACCTTTATTCTAGTAAAAAAAACTTGAAAAACAAACACTATTATCACAAGAGAGCCAAGTAAATTCTACGCATATTGCATACAGCTCCACAGCTCAAAATCCAATAAACCTTGGTGACAGATTTATTGACTAACTAGACTGTAATTATGTTTTCAGTGGACTCTGTAACCTGCTCTTTTAATTTCCAATGAAAAAATAAAATTTTGACTGTATATATTTTTAAAAAAATATAACTGACTCATATGAGTTGCTTATACGTACGAGTGGGGTTCAGCATGAATTTCTGAATGTGCATCCAGCACAGATCAAACCCAACTCTCCCTGTTCAAGCATCCACTCTCCCCAATCGTAGCAGTCATTCTTACATCAGCATTAAAGCTTGTGCGGATAAGAGAGACCATGGTGTGCTTGTTTACCTTGCCTATGTTACTGATGTCACCAATTCCATTTTACTGTTCATGTGATATCTGCCCATGAGGATTTCCTTTATGGCCAGGTAATATTTAATTAATTATATGTATACATACATATGCATATATGATATGTTTATAAAATCTTTGTTACACACATATACACACCTATATAATCTTTATTCAAGAATCTGTTGCTGAGCATCTGGGCTAGTTCTTATGTATTGGGACTAGTGCAGCAGGCTTTGGTGTTCGGATTTGCCTTTCTTTGGATATATACATAGAACTGGTATATCTATTTTTAGTTTTTGAGGAATCTCTATATTGTTCTGTGTAATGGCTGGAATAATTTATATTACTGTCACAAGTATATGAGTTTCATTTCTGTGTATCTTTGCCAGAATTTGTTATTTATTTTATAATACCTGCTTTCATTATTGTTGGGATTTCTATTTCCCGAATGGCCAATGCTATTCAGTGTTTCACTATATTAAATAACTAGTTTGTTTTCCCACTTTAGAGTTAGATTTGTTTCACTCTTTTTTAGATTCTATATACTCCAGCCCTTAATTCTTTGTCAGACAAGTGATGGCAAATATTCTGTCTCATTCTGTATGCTGCCTCTTCATCCTGTTGCTTCTTGTGCTGTGCAGCCATGAGTTTGATTTCATCCCAGCTAGTAAAGCTTAGCTTTGGTTTCCTGCCACTACAGGTCCTCTGCAGAGAACCACTGCCCCTCCAGGGGCCTTGAAGTGTTCCCTCTCTTTCAAGTTCTAGTGGTTTCAGATAGCACATTTAAGGCTTTACTTGCTCCCTCTCTTCCATTACAATGATTTTTCCCCCCTCTTATTGAAAATTGGTTCTTTTCTCACATAATATATCCTGATTACGGTTTCTCCTCCATCTACTCCCAGTTTCTCCCCCATCTCTCCTTCTATCTGGTTCCATCTCAAGTACAGAGTGAGAGATACGGGTCCAATTTGAATCCTTTGGGGACATGCACGATTTGTACAGTGAGCATTTTCAGTGCCTCTGTTAAGCATTGGTTACATGTGGAGACACGGCATCTCTGTTCAATTTTGTTGGCCACTTGTCCCCTTCTTTGCCAGCTCCATACTGTATAGGACACTGCTGCTCCACAGTAGTTCTTGAAATCAGATTTTGTGACATTTCCAGCTTTCATTTCCCTGAGATTCTTTTGGCTAGCTGGGATCCCATGGTTTCACATGGACTCTGGGGTCATTATTCCTGAAGAATGTCATTGATATTTTGATAAGGATTGCATCAAGTAGAAGGGACATTAAAAGAATATTAACTCTTCCAATCCTTAAATATGAAAAGCCTGTATATTTTAATGTCTTCTTACATATATTTCATCAGTGTCTTATAATTATTGAGTTTTTTCCCAGTCCTTGATTTATTCCTCAGAATTAACCCTGGTAACTATTCATATCACCTTCCAGAGTCTACCCATCTCTTAGGATTAGAGATGAAATGCCTGATCAGGCTCTTTCTGTGTTATAATATTAATCTTTTAATGAATATCTAATATATTTAGGTCACAGTCAATTTGGGATACTGTTGACACCCTGGTTGGGAGAATTGACAGGCAGTTTAAATAGGTAGAATTTGGAAACCAAGTAATCATTTAGTAAACCTTTCATAATACAAGTTTGACTTTGAAAGATGGACTTAATAGTATCATGCTGTATATTGCACATGCGAGGAGAAACCACACAATAGAGCACTGCCCAGAACTCACATCTCTTCCAATCAGGTCTTCCTGGTTTTCCACAATTCCCCAGGGGGCGATACCTATGGTACATATCTTCCCTCGAGACTTAGATGCATGGTCTTTCAAGGCATCTCCGACATGACGAATGACACCTAAGAGCAGAAAAAGAGGGAGAGGGGTTAACTTTGTTAAGGTCAGTGACCTTTCTATCATTCTGCAGGAAATTAATGAATGTCTTTATCTTTGGGAGGAAATGTTAGATATATCATATTGACACACTTCTATAAAAACTACACATTTAGAAGACTCTCCATAAGATTGGTTATAATGTAGATATATTTCTCAGTACATACTTAAACAATACATTCCTTCAATTCCCATATATATTACCTATAAAGAATATCTAGTATCTATATAGAATAAATATAATGAGAGAATGTTTTGCTTGCAAGCATAGTGATTTATTAGTATCTTGAATCCTTGGGATAAAAAGCACAAATGTTAATTGATTCTATATTCTGTGAAGGGATTGGGGTCATTTCAATAGTTATTTACCTAAGATTTTATCAACCTCAATTTCCTCTTCCTACTTATATCACATAATTTGGAAAGCCTAGTAATAAGGCTATCTTATTCAACGGCAAATTTATGCTAAAATGTGTAAGTGCACTTTTAATATTCATCATTTTATTTATTTCCTTCTTCTGTTAATGATGGCCTCACAGTTAAAGGCAAGGAAATTCAGATTACAGCAGTAGGGGACCAGATCTTGACTTTAAGAAACCATTTACGGAATAGACAATTTCTAATCTTTTAGCTTCCTTCTTGGGCAGTCACTTCTATCCAGGACTTGTGAGGTACATTTTCTAAACATTTACAGTTATCCACATTCTCCTCCTTCCCCATGACACACCCATCCTTGGGGCCATCCCTTCTATGAACTTTAACCTGGATGTAATTCCTTGAACATACAGTAACTTGTGTGTCCTCAACAGCTCCATATTTCACTGCCACATCCTCCAGTGATGCATAACAAAATGTGACACGTGTCCTTAGACAGGAGTATGGGATGGTTAGGGTATTACTCAACTTGTGGGACCCAAGGGAAGGTCTAACTCCAAATATGGGCCCAGAAGCCATGCATCAAACATAAGAACTCACTAAGCAGAGACATCATACATGTTTCAATAACTCAATTGTAAAATAGACATGAGACCGAATGAGCACTAATCCACAGTGTGCTGTGCCGGGAGCCTGGAGAGATGCCCTTTTCACCTGTTACCTTGTCAATGTGTCATCTAAGTGAAAATATTGCTGAATGCAACTTTCAGACAAAAATGAGTAAATCCATAAATATTAATGTTAATATGCAAAACATATCAGGACTGGGTCAGATAAAACATTTAACTGTATGTCATGCTTCTCTGTCACAGTTTTCTCTACGTGCTACCAGCTTTAATAGCCATCATTAATGTCTCATACACTGAAGCAGAGACGAGCTGTTTGGTTTATAGTATTTAGGATATAAATTAATTTTTTTCTGCTTTTGAATGCATTTTATAAAAGAAGAAAAACAACCAGCAATCTTTCTAAATATAGAAAATTGGTTAGAAGTTCTTTTGAGCCTTACGTTGGATGGGTCTCTCTACATGAAAAAGCAAAAAGACTAAAAAACAATTGCAAGCAAATGCTTTCTATTTAGTGAAGAGGAATACGTAGTATAGCCTAAAATCTGAATTGTCATTAAAATTTCAGCAGTAAGAGCTAACTGTGCTGGTCAGCTGAAGATGTTTCCAGCTGATGGACTGGGTTGATATTTTATAACACAGCTCTGGGCATGGACCATCTACACAGACCACTGCTAAAACATGCCTGTGTAGCTGTGTGCTGACTGCTTACAAAGTCTAGATATGTAGGCGATTTCACAATTCTCACATCATCTAAGCTAAAACTCAACTATTCTTTAATAAGGAGAAGATGTTAGTTAGACTAGTTATATGCAGGGTGTCCCACTAGCTTCAAATGTGCCCATGTGTATAGATTCTGAGCCTTCTGACAAATTTTCATTAGCTTATAGACCAGGCTCTTCTCAAACTCATAAAGAGCCACCTACCTATGCCTGCTGAGTTCTGGCATTAAGGCCACATGCCATGACACCTGGCATTGGTATACTTTTTATAAGAATTTCTGACTCCAGGTAACAAAGTTTGCTCCCTTATCTGTTGAATACTAATCATGTTTTACAGATAAGAACCTAACTGTAAGTGGTTATTAGAATTGACTTGATGATTATGCTCATATCATAATATGAAAATTTATATGGCAGGCAGGAAAAGATATTTGGAATCCATGAAGGACTGGAATTAATCATCTACTGGCGTGGAATGCTTTAAGAAACATTTAACCTTATAAACCCACATGGATCTGAAGTGGAGCTCAGTGATTAGGAACATGTATTACTCTTGCAGAGGATCTCCTTGTACCTATGTTGGGCAGTTCACAACTGCCTGTAACTCCAGATCCAAGAAGGATCCAATGGTTCTAGCTTCTTAGAGCACTACACTCATGTCTACACACTCACTCTCAGATGCACATGCATAAATATAATTAAAAAGAAAATATTTTTGAATAAGTATAATATTTTAAATAAGTATACTATTTTGAATTATCTAGACTTAACATTATAATTCACACCCCTGATAGAAATGGTATTAAAAAACAACTCAGGCAGGGAACATGCCCAGTGGATAAAGCAACTATCACACAAGTATAAGAACCTGAGTTTGACTCACCAGAGCCCATGTAAAAGCCAGGTAGGGTAGTAGTAGTATGAGCGACTGTAGCATGCCTATAAAGGTGAGTAGCAGAGAATGGAGAGCCCCTGGAGGCTTACAAGCTAGATAGCCTGGTGTATACAGGAGCAAACAGAGAAATCCTGTCTCAACAAGGTGAAAGGCAGGGGCTGACATCCGAGGTTGTCTGCCTATGTGTAGTAGTCATGCCATATATTAGTTATGGCATGCACATTCTCCCTCCTTCCCTCCCTCCCTCCCTCCCTCCCTCCCTCTTCCCTTTAAAAATGTTATTTAGTACCAAGCTTAAAATTGCCTAAATAAAAAGGCAGACATTTCAATTTAAAAAAAAAAAAGTTATCTTTTAAAAATGTAGTGAATATTTACGATAATTTGTCCTACTAAAAGCATCCTGTGAACTTTTATTAGGCATGTATGCAAATTCTGCAAGTCATTAAATAGTAAAGCCATTCCTCATATGCAGTTCTTTTTAGTTGAAACATATCTATATAACTCTCACTAAGGCACAGGAAGGAGAAGAAGCAATGAGAGGGGGTTGGTGAGCAGGAGGGCGGGCACATACAGGTAGAGGTGGATATTTTTAACTTGAGGCAAAATTATTCTGGATACAATGTGGTGGCAGCTGCCTTTCTCCATCCTTCTCTGATTACCTGTGTTGACCCCTCCAGTGAAGATCCATGCTCCAGTTGTCATAGCTGCTTTGATGAGCCCCTTCCCGAAGACTTGCTTGAGTTTGGGCTGGAGTTCAAAGTTCTGCAGCCCTCCGTGCACAGAGATGAGAAGCTTGGGAAGCTCCAGTTGCCATTCCTTGGTCATCAGGTGTAGCAAGAGATCAGGTTTCGTATCAAAAGATACTCGGACATACTAGAATAAAGATTGACAATTAGGGAGATGGGCAAAGCTGCCTGAGGCTGCTTGTCACTGTGACAGTTATATGTGTCCCTACTTGAAGAAAATGTTTTATGTGAAATCAGAAGTGTAAGGAAAGGGGCTTATTTCCTTTACCAAAAGAGGCCTACGGAGATAAATGGGTTCCAGTTTTAAAGATTTTGTTGAAATTCTAAGTTATTGGCAATTTTGAAATTACTTGATTTTTATTAAAAATCAAGTTTAAAGAAACCTTCCTGGTGAGCTTTTTGCCCAAATCAAATCATGTTGGCATTTTACCTTTGCTTATATTTGTACAATGATTTAGACATTCCTAATAGTTTCAACATAATCAATCCCTTCACATAAACTAGATGTAGTTACAACTATGTGTTTTTGTGATCCTGCTATATTTTGAGGTTCCAGAAGACTCTAAAGTTCTGCATAATACAAAGAAAAATTTAAAATAAGGTAATATCAGGTTATATCTAGTTGTAAATGTATCTTAAATAGTCTGTAATCTACCTACCTATGTATGTAATATCTATCTATCTAATCTATCAATCTACCTATCATCTATGCATCTATCACACCTCTCTATCATCTATGTATCTATCAATCATCTATCATATATATTTATCTACCTATATAGCATCTATCTATCTATCTATCTATCTATCTATCTATCTATCTATCTATCTATCTATCTCATCAGCCAGTCATCTATCTTTATTGATCTAATTTTTATGAGATATTGTAGCCACGGCTGGTCTGGAACACATTATTCAGATCAAGGTGACTACAGACTCACAATGATCCTCTTGGCTCTCTCTCTGCTTTCTCAGTACTGAGACTACAGGTGTGTGGCACCACACCCAGCTCAAATGCTTTTTAAAAGACACGTCATGTGACAGAAGACATGTCAGATAAAAAATGAAAAATTAGAGCAGAACCAAAGTTTAACTAGATTCAACAGGAAGTTCAATATATAAAAATGTATATATAACAAAGGCCATAAATACAATGATGACCTTATACACAGACACACAGCTTTTAGTTCAACTACATACTTGATATACTAGGCAATGGTAGGAAAATTTCTGAAATATACTATTGACTTGGCATGAGATGCAGGGATATTTCATTTCTAAAGAAGATCTGCTACTGGATGGAACACAGGGTCCCCAATGGAGGAACTAGAGAAAGTACCCAAGTACCTGAAGGGGCTGCAACCCTGTAGGTGGAACAACAACAGGAA
>NC_034590.1:134423309-134446470 GCF_900095145.1 Mus pahari | reverse complement strand
ACTTTCGGGATAGCATTTGAAATGTAAATAAAGAAAATAATAAAAAAAAAAAAAAAAAAGAAGATCTGCTTGGGGACACAAAGCAAGGCAGGATCTGAGAAGCTCTCCCCAACCCTGTAGCCCTTGACCGTCTGACCTGATGACTTTCTACAATGTAGGGACGTCCTTGGGGAGCCCCACAGAAGCCGGAATCCATCAAAATGTTCACCTAGGAAATGTTAGGAGGAAAAACTAAGAAACTATATAAAAGAAGGCTTCAGGGAAACTTGCTTACCTCCACCATGGAGGGTTGAGGTAGGCTCTGGGAAGACTTAAAAAAGAATTCCATTTGATTATTTCTAAACACAAGCAGGTCCCTACACAGGTTTGCCATCAGTCCTCTTAATGTGGTCTGAGACCTAGAACGTGGTATGTTAATGTCAATTATTTGGTTGAGTGATGGCTCTAGATAAGAGGTAGAAACACAGACTGTGTAATAAATCTAGAATGGAAATAATTCCTATGGGATCAGATATCTGAGCAGACCACCCAAGACAGTGAGATGGTCATAGACCACAAAATTGACACATTTACCATCTTGTATGAGGATATCAAAGCAAGGAAGAAAAGGAAACTGTAAAGAATGACGATGGACATTTGTCCTAAGACAGAACTTGCAGTGATTAAAATCCGATATTGTACATGAAAATCAGCATGCAAAGGGGACACATTGACAATGGTTCATACAAAGTTAGCCCAGAAAGATGAAGATTTGGAAAGCGCACAGAAACAACAGCAAAAAAACTAAAGATGATCGGGAGAGCAAGCTAAAGTTCTTGAAAGAGGCACTGGCAGACTGTTTCCCAGAAGTACTGAAGGGTGTCAGCTCTCAGGCCCAGGAGCTCGATGGACCCTAGGAAGGATAAGCAACAAGAAACCTCAGTCGTGACACATCTCAGACAGCATTCCTAAAAGCAGTTTGGAGAGATCACTACCTACTAAGACTCTAGACTAGAAGCCTCCTCTTCAACAGCAGCAATGGGAACTAAAGCCCAAAGAAGTGACCTGTCGCTCTAGAGCTCCACATTTTCAGGTGAAAAAAAGTGATGTATTTTCTTTTCAAAAGTGGGAAAAAAAGAATAGCTGATTTTTACAAATGGCAACACGGAGTTTCCCTCTTGACAATTTTCACTGAAGTAACCTTGAAGGTTATACAATCCAGAGTGATGATCTCAAACACAAGGTGGGATATAACTAGTTACTAACTACATGGTCAATATGAAACCACTTTGGCTGCACATTTATAAATCAACAATCATGCCTAATTTATAGTATAAAGGGATAGAAATAAAGCATTATGCAATAAATTAGCAATCAATATTATAGCATTCTTAGGTGTATATTACATGGGGTATAGCTCAGTTGCTACAGTGCTTGCCTTATGTTCTCGGTTTGATTCTAATGTGCCACACCAACAGGGTGTGATGATGCATGCTTATAATCCCAACGTTTGAGGGGTGGAGGCTGGTGGATCAGAAGTTTGGGGCATCATAAATTACATGAGATGCTGTCTCAAAAAAAAATGAAAATAGCAAGAACAAGATATATAGTGGGTCCTTGAGATGGCTCAGTGAGTAAAAGCACTTTCCTGATATCAAGCCTGAGGACCAGAGTTCAGTCCCTAGGACCACATGGTAGAAGGAGAGTATCAACTCCCATGAGTTGTTTTCTGACTTCTGTATGCCCATTATGGGCCCCACACATATGCACATATGTATACATATATACACACTTAGAACGTTAATGTAAGATTAACTAAAATTATTTTTAAAGTGTTGCATGGGAGAGAAAAGAATTGATTAATGAGGTTTGTGTCCCAGAACTGTAATCAGGACTTGCAAGGTAGAGGCAGGAACACAAGGAGTTCAAAGGCTAGCCTTAGATACACAGTGAATTTGAGGCTAGCCTGGACCTAATTAAATCCTGTCTCAAAAACCAAAACCTCTAAATTATTCACTACCTTTGAACATGAGTTACATTCAAGTCTATTCTTCGTCTGTGTGGTGCATGTGTGTACATAGTTATTTGTGTCTGCAAAAGTGCAGTCAAGTGTGGACCATAAGTCAATTTTGAGTGTCTTCCTCAAACCACTATCTTCTTATTTATTTTATACATTCATCAGATTATTGTGTGCATGTGCATATGTATGCATGTGTATATGTGTATATGTATATCTCTGTGTATGTGGCTAAAAGTGTGCATGCATGAGTGTGTGCCTACATGCATATGTGCATGTATGTGTGTGTGCGTGCACACACATGCTCACACGTGTCACAGTACACGTGTGAATTAGAGGACAGCTTGGCACATAAGTTCTCTCCTGCCTCCATGTGGATTCTGGGTATTCAATTCTGAGAGGTCATCAGACTTGCTGACAAGTGCTTTTACCTACTGAGTCTTTTTGCCAGCCCTTTAGTGAAGAGCTCTCTCAAGACCTCTCTTGAAGCTCACTGGGTTGGCTATACTGGCTGGCCAGTAAGCCCATGCCATCCCTTTGTCTCTACCTTTCAGTGCTGGGGTTACTGGAGTATGCTATTCCAGGCTTGTTACGTGGGTACTGTTGAACTTGGGTTTTCATATTTGTGTAGCTTAACACTTCACCAATGGAAACCACTCCCCAAGTCCTATCGTTCATTTTTTTTTTTTTTTTGAGGTTAGTACCAAGGCCCTCATGTACATTGACTGACTCACACACTATTTACAGTCAACTCTTAAATAATACTCTAAAATAATGACAAACGCACAGCACAGAAAATACACACAGCAGCATAATAGCCAGTTATCAAGTATTACATGTGACATGTGACTGCAGAGTCTATGCCTTTTTAAAATAGGCCAGATAGTGTAACATATTACACACATGAACAAGGTACTGCTCACTCAACCCACTAAGTGGTAGGAATCTTTAGGTTCCATTGTACATACACGTGGTTCACTGATGGCTAAAAGGTCACTTGTGGGGCCTGACTTCTACACTCCAGGTACATGTGTACTAATTGCTTTATGTGTTCCATCTCATGTTGTCAATATTTGCATTGGAGACAGAAAGGACCCAAAATGATCCCAAGTTCATGCTGCTAGTAGGGGTGTCAAGAGAGGCTCTGTACTCTAGCTTTGACTCTTTACCTCAAAGATGTAACTTCCTCTTTCTCCCTTTCCTTTATATAAACCAACCCGTCTCTGAGTCCTAAGAAGGCATTTCTCAAAATGGTGTATTCCCCAGACCTGGTCTTTGTTCCTTCTGCTATGGCGTTAGCAGTGTATTCACTTCAAGAATGTCAATCCGGGCTCTGGTCCAGCTTCCAGGCTTCTCTGGCCCTCACATCCCCGAGGCATCCACAGGTCAATAGGCTGACTTTCTCCTACTTTGACCATACTCTTTCTTAATTTAAATCATTATGTCTTTTGTAAACTCCCTATTCCTGCAAGTTTCCCCTTCCTTTGGTGTCATCCCCTCTGTTGACAGTTTCCCCCAGTTTTCTGTGCATTTGGCTAATGCTGATCCCTGAGTCTTACACAACACACTTTTCCCCATCACTCACAGAAACTATGCTCATCTTTCGAAAGCTTGCTTCAGTCCTAATGACTGCCTGAGACTGCAAGCCCATGGTAATCCAATGTGACTCTTGAAGCCCAGTGTGATACTTCTTTCTGGATGCTTCTTTTATGTGGCATTTTATGCCCTGTGCTACAGGCCTTTGAGTTCAGGGCCTAGTTGAGCTGCCCATGCTTTTTTGGCAGCCTCTTCTGTACTGACTATAAATAAAGTAGGCACAGTGTTAGTAGAGATTGTTTTACCTCTTCTGTTTCCACCTCAAGGGAAGGAATCACAGAGGTATCACATCTAGTTATCTAGTTATCCATCTAGTTATCACATTTACTCCATTATTACAGCCGTATCGTTAAAACTATGATGAACCCCAAAGGCTACAGATGGGCTAGGGTTCTTAACCTTTAAATGGAAAGAAATCATATGATAGAAATGCAGGTTGTGATTCAATAGGTCTGCGATGGGGCTTGGGCCCCATTTCTAGCAGCTTCCTGGGGTCCATATGTCTGTAACTCCTCCCAGATTTTACAAAGTCCTGAGTAGTGTGCATATAGTTTGAATATGCTATTAAATTTTTTATTTTGAAAATGTCACCTTCAGTGCAGCAGTTTGGAGAGATAGGGCCTTTGAGCGATAGTTACATCAGGAGGAGACTGTCCTCCTGAACAGGTTCATGCTCTGAGCAGCAGCGAGGTCCTGCAAAGGGGGTTGGCATGCAGGGGGACACATTTTCTTGCCCTTATACATACGGCAGTAGGATGATACTGAAACAGGGACTTCCCTGGTAGCAAGCCTCTAAGCCGGAATTACCCATTGTCTAGAACTGTAAAATAAATGAGTCTGCTTTATAAATTTCTCCGTCTCAGATACACCATTACAGCAGCACAAGGTAGGGCTAAAGCAGTGTGTCTGTTTTTTAGTTTGGAGCCAATAGGAAGTAAAATCTACTTAAATTTGGTATGGAAAACAAAGAGATGGTGGGGGGAAGAATTAGGCCACGATAGATGAGAAAGTACAATAACTGGTGAGTCACTCAGGTCATCTCCACGATAGAACCCTCTTGGCCAGGACCAATTCTTATTCAGAGAAGTTTCTGTACAGACCACACCCAACTATCATGCATATCAGAGGAAAAAAATCACAGACCTTCGCTGCCTTGGTTTTTAAATATTGCCCATCATCTATAACTTATTGTGCCTTTCTCTTGGAGAACAAAAGGCAAGTATTTAAGTAAATTTAGAAAATTGAATACATGGTTTAGGAGGTAAAACTGTTATTAAAATCACGGGCTTAACACTATTTTAACGTTATCTAGAAATTTCAATTAAATAGAGTCTAAATTAAATTATATAAATTTAATGTTACATTCCTATATAGCAGAATAGAAACCAGACCTGCTGAGTCAGCAGCTTCACATGCAGATCATTTTGCCTAGAGCAATTAGTCAATTCCTATTAAATTGTTAATGTGACTTGAAATTAGGAGCTATTTGAGTTGTCATGATGAGTAATTAATTGTTTTATTATTATTTAGGGGGCAGGGATAGACACATGCAATGAGGTGTGTGTACAGGTGAGCAGGCAGCTTGAGAGTGAGATCTCTTTTTACCATGTAAGTCCCAGGAATCAAAGTCAGGTCGGCAGGCTTGGGTGTAAATGCCTTTACTCACTGAGCCATCCCATCAACCTATGATAAGTAGTTTTGATGTCTATTATGTATCTACCAATTGCTAAGGGATCCTATTGCAGATAACAGGAAGTTTTCCCAATGTGCATTTCAAATGTGGTCACCTAGGCATTGCTCTGGTTTGGTGCTCTGTTTAGAAGTTTCTAACTCATTTTACTATCAGATGCTAAGAGTATTGGTCACTTGAACAACGTGAATATCTGTCCTGTTGAATGAGACCAATTTGGACCACTGAATAGGATACTACAGGGACCAAACTGTGGAAAGTATAATCTCCAAGAAGCTCCAGTGTGTGTAAAGTAGGCACATACTACTTCCATTCAATGTAGATATAGCATGCCTATGTATTACTTAAAAGCAAGTCACATACTTTTCAAAATTGTCTTCATTTTCCACTCTAGTTTCGTGGGGCATAGGAGACCTTGACCATCCATTACTCTAGGACTTTAGGTCCCCAGTTGATCAAGAGAGAAGCTGAGACCAAGGGAGGTATGCATCTCTGTAATGACCTGTCCCTTTTTGTGCTGTTGGCTCTCCTGTCTGAAACTAAGAACCCTGTGCATGACAAGTGGATGACTTTCGAAATGTCCTGTATAAGACAGAAGCTAGGTTTAGTTGAAATCATATGATGTAATTAAGTACTGTGAAGGTATGAATCCAGCATTATTTTCACGCGAAGATGTACTTTAATTTTCAGACAACAAACTAGAAATGACATTTTGTAAACAGGAGATGAGGGCTGTTCCTTTAGTTGAGTGGAGAGGATGCTGGTAACCAAATCTACAGGGGTTCAGCTGTGCCTGGTGGTCTTGGGGTTCCTTTGCTGGATTTGTAGGAAGCCCCTGATTTCCCTACTGAGTTGGCAAATACCTTGTCATTGTTCCAAATGCTTCTGGTCCCCTCTCAATGCTATGGGGCTCCCAGGGGGGTCACCAGGCACAGGCTATCTCAGGGTTGTGTTCTTTCCCTTACATTAGATCTACAGGGGGCAAAGGCTGGAGGTGAGGATGCAGCAATCACTACTTAGAGTGAATGGAGGTTGTTTCATCAAACAAAGAAACAGACTCCTTAACCTTCCATTGGCATTCTGGACTTGAGCTTGGCAGAGCCTTTGGGTTTGCTAATTCATCAGTCCCTCTTTATCCCTAGATTTTTACGCATGTAACTCTGCCCAGCTGTTTTAATGAAAATGAAAACTGGCAGCAGTGCAATAAATCTGGCTACACTCTTGGAAATGGGCGGTGACAGCTCCTCTCCTTTCACTGCAGAGCCATCCTTAACTTCTTACAAAGAACCACTTGGTCCTTTCTAAGCCGTGTTTGTTCTCATGCATGGACCTACCATTGTGAAATCTGTTGTAACAGTCTTGGCAGTGCCTTTCTTTCAAGCTCATAGTGGGAAATGTATCCCCATTCTTTTCTCTGTTGAGAAATGTGACAAGCGCCATTTCATTTCCTAATTTTTGTAGCCACATGTAAAGGGGGGGGGGTACTTGTAATTAAAGTTGCAGCCAAGTACGATATGTCCCACCCGAGATAATTCTGCTGATAGCAGACTTGCAAGCCCACAGAGCTCTTGCTTTGCATCCAGAGCTGAATGCTTATGGTGGCTCAGTAGACATAAAAATTGCACCAGAAAGAAAGTATTTGCAAATGCATTTAATGCATTCAAACAAATTCATTCACATTTCTAGTTTGATGGCCCTCAAAACTTTGGAAGTAAAAAGTGTCATTAACTTTGCAGCTTTCCAGTGTGAGCTATCGGGTATTTATTGGATTAACATTGATAATGGGAAGCTTGATAGTGAATATTAATATATAATGTCACTAAGCACGTGTCATGGAGGATAGTCTAGAATGCCTGTCAGGATTATTTAGTATGGTATTTTCTAGAAGCAAGGAAGAGAAATGGTTCTCTGGAAGAGGCACAGCTTCTCCTGCTTTATTGACCAATGATTAGAATGGAAGATACCAACTCTATTTTAACTCCTAGTTTCAGACAGACTGTTCCTGTTGTCCCCTCAGCAACCTTCAGACCACAGGGTGCACACCGGAAACCAATGGAGCAATTACAAGGTTTCTCCTTGGCTCTCTCGGGCTCCATGAAGCTCCATGTTAGCCACAGTGCAGTGACTGGCTGCTCAGGTGTGTGAAGAGGAACCATTTAGTCATTTCCTACCTGGTGTGTGTCGGTCAAGGATTCCCAGGTCAAATTTACAGAATGCAAAGAGAGATCATTTCTAAACCTCAGATTCAAACCTGGAAGTAAGTGCATACAAATGCCAGCCTAACAGGGACAGCCTCCCTATTGTGTGTTACCCTCCCCACCAAGCAACCGCCCTACTGTGTTTTCCCCTTCCCCAAAGCCCAGAGACCAAGGCACTTTCCTTTGTGGGCTCAATAGTTAAAGCTTTCAGTGTCAAGCAAGTGCTAAGGATAATTGTCTTAATTATATGAAAACTAAACTAAGTGACTCCACATGATCCAATAGGCAGAGTAAATGGCAGAGGAGAGCTGGAAGAGATTTATGTGGCTGGCTTGAGAGGTTTAACTGCATGCCCTTAATTAGGTTTAGTCTTACCTGGCCCACAAGCCAGCTCTGCATTAATTAGAAGAGATGATTTGTAAACAAGTAAGTCTATACTCTGCTCACTTTGTAAATCATGGGGGAGCCCTCAATAGATAGAGTCTCAAAAAAAAAAAAAAAAAAAAAAAAAAAAACAAACCCTCACAGTATGTGCTGACTGAGCCATTTTGCTGTGGCCCTAAGGCAGTTTGTAAGTTATGAAATGTCCCTAGGAGTGAGCTAGTCTTCTGAGAGTTCAGGGTGGTTTAGGGCTTGTCATCTGGTAGGATGCAATTTGGGAACAGGAAGAAAGTCAGGCTCCTTCCTCACTGTCAGCTTGGACTGGTTCTTTCCTGTGTTACAGTTTCTCTCTGCAAAGTCTTAATTTTCCTGGGGCTGGTTAGACTTGGACACTGAGTTCTGAACACCACAGAGCTCTTGAAAGAGCTCGGCAAATGGTTCTAATAATCAAGGATGTAATATTACAGAGACCTCTCCCCGCTCGAAGCTTTCAAGCTTAATTAACCTCATTAAATATTAGTGATTTAAAAATTCTGCTACAAAAATTATTAACCCCTTATAAAGAGGTAGAGGCACAATCATAATTGGCTTTCTTTTGATCACCTCAAATAATTTTCAAATAAAACAGTGATTCATCTATTCTAGGTGCAAGACAAAGAAAATAGAGAATGAAAAGGGGAGTGATAGGAGGCTGGGTTTAAGAACTTCTGCTGGTAAAATACCGTACTTTCTTGGAGGTTCAGTTCACTCATCTATAATGTAAGTAAAGGGGAAGGAGATTAATTTTTCCAAGGCTGGTATTTCTATATCCAAAGATCTTTGTATACCAGATTCCAGATATAAATCTTAGATAACAGCCATTTGCCATGGCCTTCTGATTAGGATGCTTCAAGTGTATTTGATGCTTAAAAGTCTGTGCTTTACTGCTGTCTCCATATATGTGGTAGGACAGATACCTAGATATGCCTCTCAAGGAACTGGAGGCATTTTAGTAATGAGTCTGTCTGCCTGTCTCACTGTGTGCACTCCATCTTAGCATTTGTAAAATGCTATAACTATATCCTGGCTGCCTTCAAGGAAAAAGTTAATGTTATAGCTTACCTTAAAAAAAATTTTTTTTCAAATAAAAGACAATCTTGCTCCTAGAGTATTTTGATGACCTCGCTAAAAAATTATTTCAAGGACTCCTTTCAGAGGTGAGGGCCCAAAGGCACATTAAGTTTACTGGCCTGTCGAATAATTAACCATACAGTGCTCTCATAAGACTGGCCTCTTTAAAAGGCAGTGAGTGCCAGGTCCCAATGTCCAAACTGCACGCTGGTTTGCTCAAGAGGTTGAGACACAAGGGAGTCTTGGGCTGGCAAGCATCCGTTCCCCTGCCTCATAAAATGAGGCCTCTGGCCTGACAGGGCCGCTTCTTTGTTTAGACAAGAGAAGCAGAGTAACTGCAGGGCAAGCTTTCCAAGTGCACAAGATGCTCATTTGTGTCTGAATGAATGCTGAGGATTTCTACTTGATAAATACCCAGTAGTAATGAAAAGAGAAACTGGTCTTCATTAGGCTAATTAGCTTTGGGCAGAAAGAAAGGTTTGCCCTCAGAGTGACTGCCCTGAGACCACCTGGGGACACTCTGACCTCAAGGTCAGCAATATAGTATGTGGACGACACTCACCAGTGCTGAGAGGGACCCTCTTTCCCAGGGTTCTTAACATGTGAGGATGGAAATATACCCTGGTGGGATGTACTTGCCCACAGAACATGCATGAGGTTCTGTGTTTGATTACAGCTCTAAAAAACTTTCTTGAACATATACAGGGGAATTGAAACCTGAAGGGATTGCAGAATCCGTGGTTGCTCATTTATGATCATGACTGTTATTCACTAAAGAGATTGTTGAAGTATTTTGCTGAACACTTTGAAGGGCACATACGTATAAACTCATATTGAGTTTTGCTCTCTGGGTTTTTAGGGGGTTTTCAGATTCACCAGAAAATTTCAGGGGATGAAAACACTTTCCTATAGAAGGAAGTTACACAACAAAAGAGCTCTTGGCTGGGCTCACTCTAAAGTCACACACAGCAGCTGCTTAGCCACTGAGGTGGACAAGGATTAATGTTGGAAGGACCCAGGTAGTATGAACCACTCTGATTTGCTGGGATGAGTGACTGTAGGGGCCAGACAGAGTGTGAACATCAGCTATTTCCAGGTAGCTTTCTGGAAAAAAACCTCACTCACACGGTTTTCACAGAGCAGACAGTGGGCATGTGAAGGTTGATGCCCCTGTGGAAATATTCTAATGGATATTTAAGTTTCCAGGAAGTACAGGAAGCTATTTACCTGACCTGTCTCTATCATTTGCATACCAGATATTGAATACTAGATATGTATCAAGTAACTTTCATCTTCACAAACATCCGAGGAAGATACCTTATCGGCATTCTATGTAGAACATTTGAGGTTCCTGTAAATTAAATGGTTTAACAAAAGACAGAAAATTTCACTGTCAAAAGACAGTGAAAATTTATATAGTCCTGTGACTTCAAGAGCATACATTTATTTTGATTGATTATAGAGTTTCCCTCTGAGCAAGACTTCTGATAATTTTAGTATCAGGCATCATTCAAAGCTCTTAACACACAGAGGTACTGTTGTTAATTCCTAAGACAGTCTTCTGAAGTAGAAATTACTACCCCATTTTTACACTCAAGGAAATTAAGGCACTAAGCTTAAATTGGGCAGTGACCCAACCGTCAAGTGACAGTACCAGGCTCTGAATAAAATGCCAATAGATTTCTGTTGCAAGAAAGCAACAGAGTTTGACCTTTCAGAATTATATACAAGTATTGACTGAAAATGTAAATTAAAGTGTATGAACTAATAGAGTCATACATCAAAGGATTATCCTTTAAAGGATGAGTTAAATGCTTTTTCAATTTCTTTTAGAGCCTAGGGCAAATGAGAATATTAATAATGCCAGCTAAATTAGTTCACACCCACTGACATGTCCAGTGTCATGCAGATCTACCTCATACCTATTATCTAACTCGTTCAACAACCAGAAGCAAGCTTGCTGAACTGTAAAACTTCCAGAAGTCTCAGAACTCATGCTATACCTTTTATTCTTTGAAAAGTCTGTGAGTCACCTCAAGAGTATTTCATGGGAACTATAGTTTCGACATGACAAAAATTTTATATGTTTACAAATTCCTCGATATTTTCCTTTCCCATTGAGACTCTCACTAGCCCAGCTGCTTGGAGAAAATGTACCTGATATGGATTCCAAGATCTCGGTCAAGACCAGGCAGGAAACAGCCTGGGAAATGTGGCCAATAAAACAAAACAGAAACCTAAAGGAAGCATTCTTTTTCTCTCCAAAGCTGAGATAAAGGATTTAGAAAAAGGCCAAGTAGACGAGACACAGAAAATAACATTGCAAACTGTAAAAACCTGTAGAAAATATTCCAGATTAAAAAAAGCAAGTACCACCTTTTCCCTCACATGTGAAGGCCAGAGAGCAGTGGATCTGAGTGTAAGAGTGGTTGAAAGAAGATGATAAAGGTGCAGGAGGCAGGTGAATACAGAAGTGGTAGATTTGGTCAATGCCTGTGTACCCACATATGGAAACAACATTGAACCACACGATCATATACAGCGATACATATTAACCAGAACAAAAAATCAGTTAATCATCTGATCTCATGCTAATCACTTCAAAGTCCTAGGGGAGGTTTTCTTTTCCTAATTTAGAGGCACTCTACAGGGAAGTGACAGAGGCCAGTCTAGCCTGAAACCTACAACCTAGGCTCCCAGCTATTCACTTACAGCATGTGACACTATGTCTGGGAACGAGTAACTGTCTTTCAAATTACCATAGCTTTGTTGGAATGGCCGCCTCCTTGGAACTCAATGGTCCCAAAAGCGTCTGTTGGGCTGAGCTGAGTGTGTTTGCTGATAGACCACTTCTCAGACTGGATGTCATTTCGGGAGAGGCGACTCTCATTTTTCTCATTCTGAAGTACAGAGATACTGGGAGTGAGTCCGACATGCTGGCCTATGAGGCGCCCACAGCAACACCTATAATGGGAGAGGTTAAAGTGAACCCTTTTTGTCAGCCATTGCTGGAATACACACCCAGGAAGCCTGTTACAGAAACCCACAGACCATGCTGACCCATTCCAGTTAAGTGGCAAGTGAGATCTCAGAATGCAGCCTTATCTGAAAAATGGAAGATGGAGGTGTCCCATGGCACCCATCTACTGCTCTTCCCCACCACCCAGTTTGTGTATATCAACAACTTCCTGTTCTTCTCCACCCACACCTTTCAGTATTTGGCATATTGTTTGGGGCAGGGCAATTATGAACAAAGTTCTCTAGATTTCTCCACTTTCAACTGCTCCAATCTATCAGATCTTCCATGGAGGATGCTAAAGAGCTCAGAGGGAAGAATTTTAACATGTACATTTAAATGGGACTTTCAGTTACATGTGAGTCACAATCCAACCCGTCTCCCTGACTGATATTTGCTGTCAAATATTCAATTCTGAGAATAAAAATCTATAGTTTTTTTCTTTGAAGAAGAAACTAAAAAAAAAAAAAAAAAAAAGGAAACTTAAAATTTGTTCCATCTGTCATCAAAATGTCCTCTGTGGTGTGTTATAACAGCCATCATCACAATTATTAGTAATGATAGTTATATGCACAGCCACCATTCTCTTCAATACTAGCAATTGAGGATGCGCTGATGACAAAACAATCAGAGCTCTGAAGGTTACAATGTATCCAAGGTTATGTGTCTAGTCTATAGCTGTGGGATTTTCATTTTAAGCCATCTTTTAAAATTGCCCATTCAATAAGGCATTTCCAGAGTATTATATACTATTTTAGCTTCCTGCTTTATATGCCACTGATTTTCAGAAAGATAACTACAGTATCACCCCCTACTTCCCCCCTACCCCATATGAAGGTCTAAACCCTAATTAAGACAGTCTTTTATTCAATACTGTCCTTTTATGTTAGCAGGGCAAATGAAACAGCCTGACAAACTATTTAGATGAAAAAAAAAAAGCATTTGTAACAAACACATAGAACGCTGTTATATATAGCAATCAGCTATTTCTATGACGGTAACTATATAGAGACACTTTGCTGATGAATATTAGTGGTAGACAAAGCATACTAATCAGTGCAATATGTATTTGCCTCAAAAATATATTTAATCTGACAGTGGTTCCATTTCAGTGTGTGGTATAATATTAATTGTATTCTATCACTGTAATTACTACTTTACATTCTTAATACATTAAAGACAACAGGATTACCTATGGGGGTCTTTGGTGCTGGGTATGATGTGAACACATTCTCTTTTATAAAATGCTCTTTCAATCCAGGATTTCTGAGCCTGAAACAAAATGAGAGAGAAAAAAAGAAAGATGAATATAAATTTGAAATCTTTTTTGGCTAGGCAGCAACATCATGTAATCATACAATACACTAGTATATCATAAATGGATTCCCCATTGCAGATCATCTAACCTGCTAATTGGGTTAACGTTAAACCATTGAGAATAAAAGAAATAGAAAGGCTGGAAAAGTGGTAATAATAGGACTGTAGACACGTTCGTTGTGATTTGTAAAGGACAGAAACGCAAAGCTCTTCATAGAGAAAATGAAATTGAAGGAACAGAATGTGGCATTAATAATCTTACACGAAAACAAGATTCAAAAGCCAAAGGAAACACGTGTAGCTCAGTATTAGGTTTTCATGGTCTAGGCTTCCATTAGACTTTCCTTACAGAAAGCAAGATGGCAGAGGGTGTGCATGACTCAATCTCCTACATCACTATGTTCCCTGAAGTCCAAGTCTGTGATACAGAGGAAGAGCGAGCTATTCAAGGAAACAAGAAGGCAAGGAGGACAGATGTAAGCAGAGCCCCGATGTTCCCAGGTAACACTTGGAAAGGGAATGGGCACATTTCCCCTCACACCCTACATACATGCCAAAAATATGCCTTCCTAGAAAAGATGCTGTTGAGACCATCCACTTAGAAACCCTGCAGTCAAGATGTGGTCCATGATGGACAAGGGGTGTTCCATCAAACTGAAGGATCTCCCCTGCTCCAAGTAGTGTTTATCCTCCATGTACAAGCTATAGGCTGTAGACCATATTACCCCACCATAACTATGAATGAAGGCCCATACATTTATAGATGAGAAACATCACGTCATGGTATCAAGAGACTATAGACCCTGGACCCTTTTCTTCCAAAGCATTTGAAATAGTAGAGAAGTCTCCACTAAACTCACTAAGCTTCTCAGATGATTCTTTTCCTGACTATTTAGGATGGAAGTTACTGGGGCACTAACTCACTGTTACCCCTAAATTTATATTCTTAAAATATTCTGGCTCAAGGCACAGCTGAGCTGTTCACTTGACCTGTGTCAATCACTGGTGGGAACTGTTACCAGTTCCTGCTTGCAGGATGTAATTAGCCCTGACTCCCTGGACATAAAGTGCTGTGTGAGCCTTTTGCATTCTAGTGTACACTCAGTCCTTTGATCGCAAACAATGGGGGTCTATTTATACATGTGACATCCATAGCAATAGTTCTTTAATACTCACATAATGAATATTCTAAACCTGGCCGCACGGAGGATGGTTGGGGACCATCAAGAGAGTATTCTGTTACAGGAATGATCACAATTGTGTCACTTAAATTTTGTTTTCCCTCCATTGTCTTTATTTAAAGGAGCAACCCACACTGCCTCAAAGGTCTCCAGGTTCAAGTGAGCCCCTGCACACTCATGCACACAGAAGGCATTTATAACTTTGTTTGCAGCTAGACATGAAAAAAAAAAAATCTAATCTCAAAGAGTTTCCCTCTCCAACCAGAAGCAAAAACTACCGGCTCCATCTCTGCAACAGAAATGAGCTCTCGGCAGCAAAGATAATCAGTCTTTATCTTTGTGGAAAGCCTGTAAATTAAACTATTCATACGTAGCCCATGGTGCTGAAACACTGAATACTTTTGTTGATGTTATCTCTTGGCAGAAAGAGGTAAGACGTTCCTCACTGGACATTTGAAACCCACTTTCCCTACACCTTGGGGAACGGCAAAGAAAGAATGTACTTTTGTATCCTGCCCTGGCTAGCCTTCAAAAGAATCTTCTGGAGGAAGCATCTGCCTGCTTCTGTAAGTGCTGATTCATCTTCCAGGACAGGGAGCTGGGAGAGCAGCATGGGTGGGATGCAAAGTCTACAGCTAAGAAAGGAGCTTGAGTGGGACTCTGGTAGATGAGAGCAGTTAGGAATTCTTTTATCCTCAGTTATTCCTATCTGTCCCCTGGGTACAATGATAATGCTTGATACATTGGATTGTTATTTGGGGAACACTGAGAATGACTTCAAGAAGAGACCGATCTTGGCTTATTTGTTTGTTGAGACAGATTCTCACTTTGTAGCCCTAGCTAGCGTAGTAATCATTCTGAGTTTCTAGCTGGCCTTGAACTTGCAGCAATTACTATCCTGAGGCTCCTAAGTCCCAATAATAAAGCATTTACTATCATGACAGACCTCTGGGCTAATTCTGATACTATAAATTTCTATGGAAATTCATATGAGGGTTCAATAAAAATATTTGTAGCAATAGCCAACCCTTTGTTTGGATCATAGAGCCTTGGACTGGCCACTAATGAGATACGAAGAAAAGTTCTTACTTTCTCTGAATCTTATGTATAGCACATAGATCTTATGCTACTATGGAGGGTTTTGTGAAAATCAGAACAAGTAGTTCATCTTACACATCTAGTACAAAGTAGGAGCTCGCCAGGACTCACAATGGCTAACATTTGTTAAGGGTCTACCAAGTGCTTAGATACACTAATGAACATTGATTGGGAAGGACCACATCTACCACATCTACATCTATTTTATCAGTGGAGAAATGAAGCCAGAGAGAAACAGCAAGTGAGTTCAAAAGCCACAATTTGATTTTGAATAGCTTGCTCCAGGATCTTTCTTCGTACTCTGTGACTACAGTGCTTTGCCAGAGGAGACAGTCCTGGTTCTGAATGTCCTTTATGTGTGCAAAGCCTTCTGACCTGTCTGGGACTATTTCTGTGTTTGAACCACACTGGACTTCTGGTGGCATGTGGGAAACCTGTTTAGACTCATTCCTCCTCCTTCCTCCCCATTCCAGCCCTCACACGTGGTGGTGAGGGGTGAAGTCTCTACCAACTGTTCTTCCCCTCCCCTTAGGGTAATGGATGGCATACTACTTTAGAAAGACCCCAATGTATAAGGCAGAAGTTAGAGAAGGAGTAAAGATTATTATTTCTGCTTCAACGAAGAAATGGAATCACAACAGAACTTTAAACTTGAGACTATAGAGGGGGGACACACCAGAATGAATCATACTCTTCTAGGACATTGTTATTTTTAGCTTCAATTTGGGGGTTCCTGCAAGCTTCAGTGAAATGGTGTGTAGAACAATTATTCCATTTGGATTGTCCGTTTGTTAGTCTTTCAGTAGAAGGTGATTTAACTTGTGTGCAGTCTAGCGACTTAATTACATTCTCAAAAAAGAAAAGCAGCCTCCTTGGGAGTGAATGGATGAGAACATACTTATGTTCCTTAGTTTTAGCAGATTAATCAGTTCCCTTGCCAAGGCACAATTGGGAGGAAAAAAAGAGGAGAGGCAAAAAGATCTTCCCATCATTCATAAGAAACTTCGACACTTTGTATTTATGAGACAAGTATAATTCATCATAGGAAAAATGCATGCATAACAGACCACTTAGGAATTCTCCAAAATATGCATAATTGACGCTGCTCCTTTGGACTGGCTTTATTGTGATTTTATTTAGGTTATTAGTGTGGACAGATACTCAATTATAAAAATTATTTTTTGGAAAGGGCATATTTTGACATCCAATCATGATTTAACTTGGTTGCCTAAATGAATTCCCTTTTTCTTTTATTTAAGGGTTTTGAACTGCTCTGCACAAAGCTTTAGACTTTGCTCCAACACCCAACTCAGTTAGCACAGACCCATTATTCTTATTGTTAGAAAGCATGAAATAAATCTGGCATGCATTTCCTGCTGACCTTTTAATTCTCTCCTAATGCAAAACTTCAATGGGGAGTTTGTTCTAGAGGCTTTGCTTTTAAATTATGCCACAGAACCTCCTAGGGAAGGTGGGTCCTATCGGTCCTCCACACATCACTTCTGGACAGTCGTTTCTGGAGGTAGAATGGCCAGGTAGCCATATTGACTCTGTCAGGGGCTGACTCTTGTCTTTCTGCACTATCAGCCATGTGTGATATGTCATAGGGAAACGTTTTCAGAGGCTAATAATTAAAGGACATCTTTTCCAAAACAGAAACCAGAGCATCTGCATTTTGAACAAGGTATAATGGGTGCCATGAGGAATAAATGCAAGAGCTATTTTTGAAAATTAGACACGTGACCAGTAAAACATTAAGATGAAAGAAAGCAAAACAAACCTGTAAATATTGCCTTATACAAAGGAAACATTAAGTCATTTCACTTAAACTCTGTCGTACCCAGGCTCTGCTACTGACATTAAAGCGCAAGCCACTTTGCTCTGTCGTCCCTTAACCCCCCTTTTAGCTGCAGACTCCAGCCTTTCCCCAGGAGGGGTACACACTTAGCAGCTCAGTAACCCAGACAGGTAATCCCAAGATTGCAAAGAAAGTATATGGACTTTCTCCAATTGCGAGGAACAGCTCTAAGCACTGCTCGACGTCCACCGGAGTTTCCAGTTTCAAAAGGCCAAACAGTCTTCATTAGAATAAAATACCAAAATATATGTTCATTCCCCCCCCCCTCTGTTTTCTCTCTGCCCTCCTCCATGTGTTCCTTTAATCTTCCTCTGAGTCCCCACATCTAACACAGACAAGTCGAACAAGAGGAAAGTTAGCTGGAATCATTTACCTGCGCTCGGACTCTGGCTGGTAGCAGGGCAGTCCCCCTGCACAGCTTCTGCTGCTTTCATTTTGCTGTGACTGGGGCTGGCCATCCCGTTAATAATGCTCGGATGACCGCCCACTGGAAAAAAAGTCACTTGCCAGGCTCTTCCCCCAGAGACATTTCAAGTAAGCAATGAACTTGGGCAGATTGGCCCCTTGGAATGTCCTGGTGCTCCGGGATTAGCCTCACTAAGAGTCCCATGAACATTCTCTCAGAGTCTTCATACACTGCTTGATTTGAACACCTAATCTGAAGCCAGGAGAAAAACAAATCCCAGGAGAGATCAGGTTTAACTAGCACAAGTCCTAACTGCTCCCTACCCCACCCCCACCTTTTCTTTTTCCACTTTCAGAAAAAGAAAAAAGAAAGAAAAAGAATAAAAAAAAGCTTGCAAGAGTGTGATAAGGTGCTCCGAGTTCTGAAAGTTCAGCTTTGGAAAGCAAATCTCTCTAAAGAAACAGTGTATTAATGCTCCCAGTAGTTCGAACACACAAGAGGCATTGTTCCCTCACTGCACAGAATGGAACGATAGTAGATAGTATTTCTTTAAAGAGAAACTGCTAAAACCTCAGTGTTTCAAAGGAACTCTTTGGTCCCAAACATGAGCCTAAGCTGAATGCAGCTTGGGTTGGCCAAGGATCTTCCACAACTAGATGTCAGCAAAACCTGTCTGATCATACACCTCGTTCACAGCCTTTCTTTCCCTTGTCCAGGCCAAACGCACAAGAGACCTGCATTCCCTGGTTCTGTATTGAAAAGTGAGGAGCCTGGAGCGCCAAGGCTGTGTGCAGGTGAAACTTGGACCCTAGCGAACCAGGGCTGAATCAGCTCTGCGTTCACTCAGAGGCTCTTGCTGGTATGTGGCCATGGAGAGAGAGAACTCAGAGAGAGAGAGAGAGAGAGAGAGAGAGAGAGAGAGAGAGAGAGAGAGAGAGAAGCAGCAAATATGCTGGGAGAGAATCGAGTTCAAGTTTCAATAAGGCAAACAGACTCTTAAGCATCGAATGACTGAGCATTGTATCTCTTTCCAAGGGTGACAGTCAACTGGGAGGTGGCGCCCTTCGGCAGTAAATGATCAGTGAGGGTGCCTGGGCTTTATTTTCATTCTCCTGTTCTTTTGTGTCAGAGTGAATGGTATGTGTTGTGTGTATAGTAAAAATGACAATGACAACCACATGACTTATTTCACAGTTGAATGGATTAGCTCCTGAACCAGTTAGCCATCTTTACTGTCTGTTCGCTTTGCAGGACTGATCCCTGAATTGGCTGGTCCTTCACTCAACCATAGTTTCCTGGAGAGACAAGAGACAATCATCTACCTAGTGACTTTCAACAGCTGAAGCATGATAAAACAGACTTAAGTGAAAAAAAAATCTCACCAAGTTTTAGCATGAAACACTAGAAAGAAGGCTGGGGAAATGGTTCAGTGGGCAAATGTGTGAGTCCCCAGAACCCCTCTACAGCTGGACACCTTGGTGTTCATCTGGTAACCCAGCGTTCCTATGACAAAATATAAATGAGAGGTAAGGACAATCCTCAGACACCCCTTGGCCAGTTAGTCTGGGATATGCAGTAACAGACAACAAAGAGACCTTGTTTCAAACAAGGTGGAAAAGAGGGACTGACACCCAAGGTTGTTCTCTGAGCACCACAAAGACACAGTGGTGTGTACATGTGTTCTCTGGTCTTTTTCTCTCTCCATCCCCTCACAGCCTGTTTTTTTTGTTGTTGTTGTTGATTTTTTGTTTTGTTTTGTTTTGTAAAAGTGACAAATGTTCTTTATCTGTCATAGGAATTGGCCACAACCTTAATATACCTGTGATAACCTTAACTATTCTATCTAATTGAATCTTCAGAGATTGTCTCTACAGCATTGTTTAGATCACAGAACTGAAAACCAAATCCACTGATATAAGACTAAGTAAATTACGGTTTATGCCATTTAATGATCTCAGAAAGGTTTCAGCAAGAAGCATACATTTTCCTGTTGCTATGTTTAAAAAAAAATAGGCTACAGAAAAAGAGGAAGAAAAAAGGCAAATTTTAAATAAAAAGATGACAGACAACTATGCTAGTTTTCATTTTATATCATTTGCTTTTCAGCTTCCCCCTGTTGTCATGGTACACATCTGGAGTCAGAAAAGCACATGTGTATTTGCCTTTCGGCTTCAGTTCTGTCTTGTGTTCACAGATGGGCATGAGGAAGGCGCTCAGAGGAGCATTATTTAGAAAGAAGCTCATGAAGAGCGAAGAGGAGCTCCCAGGGAGAATCTGGAAAAGAGAAGGGTTTTGTTTTGCATTTTTGTTGATGTTTTAGTGTACGGGGTGAGATTTCTGGAGAGACACAAAGAGAGAAAAGAATAGTGAGAGGAAGAAAGAAGGAAGTGGAAGGGAAATGAGAATGGAAGAGGTAAGTGGGCAGACAAATACTTTGAAACATAGAGATGTAGCAGTAGTTGGCTACGAGACTCAATCAACTGTTTTTTTAGTAATCGTCCCGATGTAGAAAGACTTCACAATTCGCCTCTTTTAACACCCTTTGTCAGTAGGTTCCCTCATCTTATTACTATAAATTGTGAGTTCAATTAAACAAATAGTAAATAGTCTTTATCACTTTTCTCTGCCTGTATTTTTATTTTTTTCTAGTCCCGTTTCATCTGTTTGGTTTGGGTTGCTTTTCTTTTTTAAAGAGAAGTATTCAAAAGAACATAAGGTGTGAGTTGCCGTCCATGAAATTTACACCAGAGATGGAAATACCACTACAGAAAGAATCCTGGGCCTTTTGTGGGGGTTGAAACAGGAAGTTCCAGGTGAAGTCAGAAGGACAGCTGGAGCTTTCACAGGACATAGGGCGGACCCTTTGACTGGGGAAGGTAATTAGCTCCAAGGAGACTTGCATCTCAGAGCTACTTTACATAAGGATCCCTTCACACCAAAAGCATCATCACCAAAGATGTAGCTCCCAGATGGGTCTATTACCAGGCTGCGTCAGATGAAGTTTTGAAGACAACTTGAACTCTAACAATGGAAGACCACATGCATAGCCAAAACTATGGTTATCCCTCACTTCTGCTTTCAGACCGTAGCTGAATGCCTTATTTTCCAAATTTGCCATTAATGAAATGTTGCATTTGAGAAGATGACACTAAAAAGGTTTGTTGGCTCACAATTCTTAAAAAAAGTAAAATTAGATTTTCTGTCAGTACAAACTAGATTTTAATGTGTAAAATTAGTATTGCATTGCCATTAAGTACCTGCAAAGAATCTGTGTGATGCTTATATTTGGTAGCAATGGCAAAGAGCATGACATAGATTAGGGGTCAACAAACATTTTCAGCAAAAGGCCAGCCAGTATTTACTTAAGGATATCAGAGAACAGTAAGTCCTGCCTCAATACTCAACTACTTGGCTATCACGGGTCATAAACATGATCATAACTGAGAGTACTTTATTTTAATGAAGAGGGTAGTGGGCTGCACCTGATGTGAATTGGTCAACCTTTGGAAGAGAAACAAAACAAAACAAAACAAAACAAAACAAAACAAAAAAACCAAACAGGACTGCAACTGCACAATGGGGTGTCAGGAGGGATGGTGGTGGATCGACAGGTTTTGTGGCACTGACCCTCACTTGTCCCTGCACTTCTTCCAGCATGGCATGCAACTTCTCTTCAGTCACCTTTGACTGTCTTGCCTTTCCTTGTGATAGGTCCAACCTCAGATATCTCAGTTCCCAGAGTCTCTGACCATCCTAGCCAAAGGAACAACCTGTCATTCTATCAAGTTATTGCCCCCCCCCCCATCTTCCTGTATGACCCCTACTAGGATGCAGGTCCCCAAGGGCAGTAATGGCAGTCTGTTACTACTGGCACCAGTGCATTTGGAACTGTGGCACTAGGTAGGGACAGAGAAACCATTCCATTTGCTAAAGAATAAAATCCTCCCTTAGGAATGGACACGATCAAGTAGACTTGTAGCTCCAAAAAGGAGACTTGAGGACTAAATAGGTAGGCATTTATGTAGGGTTCATAGCAAAGTAGTAATGTACAAGGAAGGTATATATATATTAAAGATATCATCATCTGGGGATTCATTTTTTTTTTCTTATTTAGACGTGAAAACAGAACCCATCAGTAATATTTATCCAAGCCCAGTATTGCAGGCCTGTAATCCCAGCTGCTCAGGGGTCTGAGGCAAGGATATCTTAAGTTCAATGTTTGCCTGAGCAACAGTGTAAGTTCAAAGACAGCCTTGACAACTAAAGGGGGATATCTCCAAATAAAAAGTGAGAAGAGTGATGTAGGCAGAACTCACTGATTGAGTCCTTGTCTAGCAGACATGAAACACTAGACTCTAACCCCAGAACTACAAAAATCAAAACTGATGTGGAGACGAAAGTCATGGTGATATCGTAAAAGTGACTGCTGTTTGGGAAAACACTGACAGCTCCTCTTCAATGCGCAGGAAGCCTTAAACCCTTGTTTATATTCCAATACACAAATATAAATATGAGTTGCCACTGGCTATAAACAACACCAGAGGACATGACAAGGCTCCTGGGTCACACCGCTACCAGCATGTCCCTCCACAGCAATTGATCACACCCTCCCTTATTCTTTTACATACTGTCTGTGCCCAAGCAAGACCAGATCAGTATTGGAAGGCTTTGGGAAGTATTTTAATCAAATCCCTTAACTTCTATGTAAGCCATAACTCTCTGGTCAAACAGAATATTCATAGTTCCCCTGATCTACCGAGATGTTGCGCACTTACCAGCCATTGGGTGTGCCATTACTTCCCTCTGATGGTTGTATTATTCCTTTGGTACAGGGTGCATGTCTCTGTATTCTTAAATCTGCATAAAACACTTTGTTCTTTGAGAGGATTGGCTAGCCACGCCAAGTGAGAACAACTGTGACTTTGTTCTACACCCATACTCTGTTCCCACTCCCAGCAGGCACATGTACTATTCTAATGACTTATTTCCAGTTCAGTAGGTACTCTTGTCCCCTTGCGGTGTCTCTTCTCTCTATGTCCTTCTGGGTCTACTGTGGCTCAGCGAGAGCTTGGAACTCTCCAAGAAGAATTGTTTTTCCTTCCCAATCCTAGTTTCTCTTTGTTTCTGGAGGGTTGCTATGCTATTTTGGAGAATAATGTGTCTATGGACTGAAATTATTTGAAATAGAACTTACTTCATAGGACCTAAATTTACATGATGAATTTTCTTTTTCTTTCTTTCTTTCTTTCTTTCTTTCTTTCTTTCTTTCTTTCTTTCTTTCTTTCTTTCTTTCTTTCCTTCCTTCCTTCCTTCC
>NC_034590.1:134403292-134423112 GCF_900095145.1 Mus pahari | reverse complement strand
TTTTTTTTCCCCCCCCCAATTATTTATTTTATGTATGTGAGACACACCAGAAGAGGGCATCGGATTCCATTACAGATGGTTGTGAACTACTTTGCAATTGCTGGGAACTGAACTAAGGACCTCTGAAAGAGCAGGTGCTCTTAACTACTGAGTCATATCTCCAGTCTACATGATGTATTTCTTAACATAAAACAAAAGGATGTATTTTATCTACTTATCTGAAAATATTCAGTACATCACATTTTTCCAGTTACAAATGAAACATATCTTTTATCAACAGGTCATGCTGTGAAAATTACATATGCTCAGAATTTGCATGTAGAATGGTCATTCTACATTTTTGCTTGGAAATAATTTCTCAATATGTTTATATGTAACAGTGAAAATTTCTTCATTGTGAAGCAATTAATCATCACTTAGCCATAACACATTATGTTTTCACAGCACTCTATTACACACAGAATGTTTTTGAACACAGCATTTTATGTAACCTTAGGAGTAAGTTTATAAAAGAGACATTACAGTAGTTTCTTCTATAAAGGAAAGCTAGGGTTTACACAGGTTAAGGATCATGCCAACATTAGATAGCAGTGATTGGTTTAGTGTGATGGCTTCATGCTTCTGTTGGTACTGAGGTCTCTGCATTCTTTATTCTGTCACTAATTCTAGTGATGCTAAATAATGCTTTTTGTTTTGGTGTGGTGGATTAACGGCATTGGAACCACCCTGAGTTTGTTAAAACATACATTTATTTCATCATGCCTAGAAGACCCGGATGAAAGGGTTGAAATGGAGGTGTTGGTCTCTACTTTAAAATTATCCCATAGCAATCAACGATTAGCCACAGGCTTCAGTACAGAACTCATGACCAGATCCATACTTAAACATCAAAATGCTCACATGGGCACACTTTTAGGAATGCACTGCCTCTGTTGAACCTGAAACATGACAACACTGCTCCCTGTGAAACTGGTTCACACACTAAAAGGTAACAGAATATAAACATGATCCCAAGAAAGAGAAAATGAAAGATGAGGTTATGATAAAAAAGAAGTCTTATGAGACTGGAGCTTGGCATCTGCCCCAGGGGCCAGGAACTTTAAAATGATGGATCACTGTTAGGAAACAGTATCACTGTGATAATGTCAGCGCACACCTGTGATGGGGGAGGTGCTCTGCACTCAGAGAAGCTGTGCCAGTGGCTTTTAGTGCAAAGCCATCTTTTAACTGCTCAGTTCTTTATTGTAGCTCATTTTCAACAGTCAGATTCTGTTAGGCGTTGCCCCCTCCCTGTCCCTCTGATTCCCTGCCACTGTACTGAGTCATAAAATTAGAGCATTTTGTATTAGGTAGAAATGTGGATAGAATTTATGTGACAAGCTATATCCCGTTCAGAGACTGATTTTAATTTTGTCCTGGAGGGAGGAAGATGCTGAGAAAAGCAGAGAATGAGATTGGAGGAATCACTACAGTCCATCTTTGGAGAGTTGTCTTAGCAAGGCCAACTCCCAGGGGAAATCTCAGTTCCTCCCTTCCTTTCTTCCTTCCTTCCTTCCTTCCTTCCTTCCTTCCTTCCTTCCTTCCTTCCTTCCTTCCTTCCTTCCTTTCTTTCTTTCTTTCTTTCTTTCNTTCCTTCCTTCCTTCCTTCCTTCCTTTCTTTCTTTCTTTCTTTCTTTCTTTCTTTCTTTCTTTCTTTCTTTCTTTCTTTCTTTCTTTCTTTCTTTCTCCTGTCTGTCTGTCTGTCTGTCTGTCTGTCTTGTACAAGTTTTATTTTACCACAGTAAAATAAATGACCTTCAAGTACTCTGGATTCAATTTTAAAGTGAAAGTTTTTATTTGCAAAGTAAAGCGTAATCTGGCTGTAGGATTTTATTTCTGAAATCCCAATTTTCTGTGTTCATTTAAAGTACTAAGGCAGAGTCTGGCGCAGGCATTGACTGATTAGAAGTCTTGAGATCTGAATCCTGGCTGTGACTTGTTTATAACCAGGTACCTGACCTTGGAGAAGAGTGGCATGCCCTTGGAGACCTTCAAGGTCAGTTGCAGGTCTTAAGGCTGAGGATTCTAGGACACAGAGACCCACGGCTTTGTTTCTAGTGCCTCATTAATGTGTACAAAGACGGTAGAGAGGCTTTTTTGGAAAGCAGAGATTTTCGAAATCTTTACACATTCATGGAATTGTTATTCTTTTCATAACCAAGCAATGAAAACATTACAGAGTGCAAGGTTTTGGGTCTATTCAGCACAAAGTACATAAGAAGATTTGAATTAATAAATAATCCCCCAAAGAATTCCCACCAGGCTCCAGCCATTCTGAAAAAATGTCCCCGGCTGAGCTATTCAACACATATGTAAAACCGTAATTCTGTTTCAGTGAGAACCCAAATGTTACTAAGACATTGTTATGATTAAACGATAACTTGGCATTTCTTATTCTGCCTTCGAGAGAGTTTCTAAGACTGGAACACGGTGTTCCCTTACCCTCTTTCCTTACCAAATAACAAAGCAAAACCCAACATGGCTGTTCTAACCTAGTAGGCAGAACCTTTCCAAGATTTATAAGTTTTCCTCCCTGCCAATCTACCAATTATGAATAATTGAACCGGAGGGTAACAGCAACCACACTTATATAATTGGAAGCAACATACAAGCACACGGGCTCAGCAAAGCCTATGGAGTGTTCCTATCATCCTATGGGAAATGGAAAACGTTTAGATTTTAAGTTAATACAATGTCAGCATATCTCTGTCTGCTGGTCATCACTCTCTGTCAAGTTGCTTGCTTGTTAGGTAGAAAATCAAGCCTCTGTGAAGTGTTAATGCAACAGTTCTCATGCTGTTGAAGGTTGCCAAGCAAGCCTACCTCCAAAACACTGCTACTGCGCTCCCTAAACACAGAGGACTGACCACAGAGGACTGCATCTGACCGATTGTGTGGGTTTCTTTGTTTGCTCATATAACACATCTTTGGGAGACTTTAGATCCTGGAGACACACACACACACACACACACACACACACACACACCCTTCTCTAAATATATTTTACATTACATGTACAAGGAAATGAATGTTAATTCAAATGTATGCATAAAGAATCTTAGAAGGTAGCCCAATAAATACAGACTATAGCTCATATGCAGACCCTAGCTTACAGTGTTTAAATGCAGATATATAAGTAGGGTTGAGTCTGGGTTTAGGCTACAAAATTAGAGAGGAGCCTATGAGAGGGAAAAAGAGGAGTGGAAGATGGGGGAGGGTTAGTAAAGCACATGAAAGCAGGCAGGAGGCTGTGGAGAGTGTGGAAAGAATAAATGGAAGGTAAGAGAGGTTGGGAGGGAGAGAGAAAGGGAACTTCCTCAAACCAAATTTTGTTTGAAAAATGCAACAATGAAACCTATTTGTATATACACAAGTTAAAAAAAAATAAAGAGGAAAATATAAACAGAGGCTCAGCTGAGAAGGTCTAATTGCGCATTTAACACACGTATTAAAGCCAGTGCTACCTGAAACATGGGTTTTGAGTTGGTGCCTAGAGAATTTGAAAAAGGCACTTCAGTGCTAGACTCACTTTATCTTTTAAAGTTGTATTGCTTGGTTCATTCATTTTATCTTATGTGTATGGATGTTTTGTCTGCATGTATATATGTAAGCCATGTGTATGTCTGGCATTCACAGAGGTCAGGAGAAGGTATTAGGTCTCCTGTAATTAGAGGTACAGATAGTTGTGAGCCAGCATGTGGACTGCTAGGAACCGAACCCAGATCCTCTGTTAGAATAGCAAGTGAGGCTTTTTTTTAAAAAAACTTATTTTATTAGATATTTTCTTCATTTACATTTCAAATGCTATCCTGAATGTCCCCTATTCCCTCCCCCCNCCCTGCTCCCCTGCCCACCCACTCCCACTTCTTGGCCCTGGCGTTCCCCTGTATGGGGCATATAAAGTTTGCAAGACCAAGGGGCCTCTCTTCCCAACGATGGCTGACTAGGCCATCTTCTGCTACATATGCAGCTAGAGACACCGAGACCCCTAGTACACTGGGGGTACTGATTAGTTCATATTGTTGTTTCACCTATAGGGTTGCAGACCCCTTCAGTTCCTTGGGTAACTTCTCTAGCTCCTCCATTGAGCCGAGGCTCTTAACTGCTGAGTAGCCTCTTGAGCCCCAGCTTGCTTTGCTTTTCAAGTACTTCACTTTCTTCCCCCACCCTTGCCCCTTCCCATCGACCATCTCCTGTGTAAAGCTTTTTATAGTTAAGTTTCCGAGGCATAAAACTTAAAAAAAATCATCGCATTCCGATCAATGTTTCCATTATCCTGTGATGAAAGATCATTTAAAACTTTCTCAATATTGTCATTTATATCCACTAGGGGAGGGAAAATCAGTTTTCTCCAGTGGAGAGACACAGGGGAGATCAACCACTCTAGAACAGACTTCATCCTCAGAAGTAATTGACCAGCGTATAATGGACTTCATGGGTTTTTGTGTGCTTAAGGTTACAGTTCTGAGTTTTGTTGTTGCTGCTTCTTGGTGGTATGAGGTTCTATTATGTTTTCCTGTTGCATTAAGGTTTTGTTGGTTTTTTGAGAAAGAACTTAGAGTTTGATGTGTAGGGAGGCAGAAAAGATCTGGAAGGTCTTGAGGGGGGGGAAAGAATATCATCCAAACATATTTAAACATGAAAAAAATTCATGACTATGAATAATGTTTGGACTAGAATAAAAAATAAAACTTCCTCTATTCATTGTAAACCAATAGTTTTACAGAACACTGTGACATGGTCCTGCACTTGGCTTTGGGCAATGTTAAATTGCTACAAATGTTTCAAAATGTTTATTCTCAACCTGTGTGCTCTGATCATTCACAGGTGGCTTAAGGGATGACATCTGACCGTGGACCAGTAGACATGAATCTGTGTGCAGTGAATGGTCTGACTTCAGACATATCAGCAGTATTGGGGAATTTGTTAGAGATGTGAATGCTTATGTCTCACAGGCCTACTAAACCGTACTAAGCTAATGGAATTCTCACATGACCACTTCTCATTAAAGTTGGAAAAAAATGTGTTCTGGGGGAAAACCAGGTACAGTAAAGACCCATTTAATAACAGCAGCACTAATGAGCAGTTTCCTTGCTCTTGAAATCAGCCATTCCGTGGTCGCATGATTGTCGAATGATTACTACTTGAACCTCCTCACAATCCTGTGGAACAAGGGTTTATGTTCCATTCACTTTACAGGAATGGACACTGAGGGAGCAGACATAAGAGGTTCAATGCCGTTCAGCCAGAAAGTGGACTATGGGGACATAAAACACCTTAAGAGACACAGGTGGTTATGAGAGGCCATCCAATCAGGGGGATCTGTTGACTGGAATGTGCATTTGAGCTAGCCTGGCCCGTGGCTGGTGCTGGGAGAACAGGGTGGACTCACATTTCAAATTTGTTTTCTGCACTTCATTGAATGTGCTCTTTCTTAATGATATAATTAAAGGAACATAACTTTAACAATTACCTGTTCTAAACCTCCTATTTTTAGATATATATTTAAATTTTTCTTCCTCCTTTTTTTCTCCTAAGTTTAAAATGGAAGGTATTTGCTTCCCAAGTGATTTCTCCCTTCCCTTGCACATTAGCATTGTTGCAGTGTTGTTCCCAAACCCTTACCATCATTCTAGTCTTCAGCTCTTGGCTCAGGACCACATACATCTACCTACCTTTGGGCTCTGTGTGTGTGTGTGTGTGTGTGTGTGTGTGTGTGTGTGTGTGTGTGTACGCGCAGGTATGCCTAGCCTCAAATCTGTGATACTCATCCTGCTTCAACAGGATGTGAGCTAGCATGCCTTGCTGTCTATTTACCTTGTAAGTCTCTTTCCTGATTTTATGGGCTTGGCACCTCGTGAAAACCCAATAACCATTTTTTTTTCCTTAAATAATGAATAACATTACGGATATCTAGAAAATAAATCATTCAACCATGGAAGGAGTATTCCATAAGATGCTCACTAATGGACCAATTCATTTTTGTATTTTCCTAACACGTTCTGTACAATAGACCCGTCAGGCCTTACAATACCAGGCCAAATATAACTGATAGCCGTAAAGCATTGCCATTATGTTGTAAAGCAGATGCTATGAATCACATGTGTGCGTATGTCGTGTGCACATGCTAATGATTTATTTTTTGTTGGTATCTGGCAGACATTTAACAAGTTTTGTGTTCTCTAATTCTACGATATAGGTAATATGCTGGAAAACACTGAAAAAGATTACACACACACACACACACACACACACACACACACACCCCACTGTTCCTTTTGCTGGCATGATAACTTGGTTAATTCATTTGAAGAATGATGGGTCCTTACACTCACATTCATATTCCTCCACATACTTACATAATTAAGATAAAACAAAAACTTTAAAAATTAAAAGAAGAATGGATCCATGCAATAATTATTGAATGCCTTCAAATAAATATTTTATGGTCTATGAAGAAAATAATCTTCAGAAGGCTCCAGATTACCAAATGCTATTTGGGGAGGGTTTGAGAAATTCTTTTCTTAATGACCATCAGTGTTCTTATTCCAACCCAAGCACTTAATAAGCAGCGGAATTGCTTATTAGTTAGCTTTCCTCATAGTTGGAATGACACTGTATTTTTCATTTGTTTCCACTGTGTGCATGTCTGTGTGTGTTGTGTGTGTCTAGGTGTATGTGAGGGGATGAATTCATGTGTAGGGTGTGGTGGTACATGTGCATTTATGTGCATATGAGACCAGAGGTTGGTAGGTGTTTGTCATCCTCCACCTTATTTTTGAACCTGGAGATATACCTAGATTGACTGGCCAGTGAATGCCTAACATTCTCCTGTTTTTGCATCCCCAGAACTTGGATTTCAAGCAAGCTATACCTGGCTGTTTAATGTGGGTGCTGGGCATTGGAATCAGGTCTCCGTGCTTGTAGGGCAAGCACTTTACCAGCTGTGTCATAACCTGATCCCCCCTTTCAATTTTTCAAACTATGGTTAATACAGATTGGTACAGACCATCTTAAGATTAATTTTGAAAGTCTAAAGTTAAATATAATTAACACAATGGAGGAGAACAGAATTTTTTTAAATCTCTTAGGTGTGTTTTAAAAGATGGCCTTTAAATCATCTTTTTCTTCAGAATGATATATTAAAAATTGCTTTGTTTCACAAAGAAAACAAACAAATAAACAAACAAACAAATATTGGTTCATCTCTGTTAGCTTTGCTTTATCCAGATGGAAATTTGTGTGTATTTCATGTTAAAAAAGACTATGATAGCAGAATTTCAAATAAGTAGATATTAGTTGATATTCACTTATGGCTATCTCATGGTGTGGATAGGCTTGCATGATTAATTTACTCTACAAGTTTGATTGTACAAACTTGAAACACTTTGTTCAGCTGAGTGTCAGGCCTCATCCTTCACGGTCTTAGACGCAGGCATCCTACCCTTCTCTGAACAGCTTGTTATCACATCAGACCTGCCCAACGAAGCCCTTCCAGCACAGTCGCTGTGAGTTTTGCTTTTGTATCAGCTGTGAATACAGATCACCAGGAGAAAATGCATTGAGTCCCAGTGCTGTTCCATTAGTGACACTGCCATCACAAGTCTGTGTCACTTGGAGTACATGGAAAGGACCCTGTGCTAGGGTAATGGCCTACCTGAGCCCTCAGCTTTCACTGGTGACAACTCTTTTATTATCTAGGTGCCCCTTTGCAAATAGAGAGTAGTATGGTCTCCATTTTGTTAGCTCACCAGGGACTGTGGTGAGAACTGATCAAGCCTATGACCACCTGAGAAACTTGAGTGTCACATAAGGACTTGTTACTACAGACATGCTGGCTTGTGGGCTGACCCACACATTCTTTCAAGCTTTGTTTTTATAATTATGGGTGGCTGAATTTTAGTAGTTTTAATTACATTATTCCTTGATTTATACCAAAATGTTAATTTCTTTTGGATTAAATAAGCTCTATATGAATTAATTCGACCCTCCTCCTTCTTAAAAAAAAAACTACTGGGAATTTCATTAGATTTAAGTATCATGGAATTTTATTATACACAGTATTCTGGGGCTCAGCTTCAGCAGGCTGGGGTACTAGGCAGCTGATTACAACTTAAGCATTGTTTCAATGTGATCTTGCAAAGGATTTCATTAACTGCAGATTAGTGCATTTATTAAGCTGTTGATAATTGAAGCCTCTTTGGTTTGGTAAGTACCATCCGGTGAGGTAGATTAGTGAGGTTTAATTCGTTGCTCTCAAATAGTAAATGAAGACTTAGCAAAATAATTACATCCCCTCTGTGGGCTAATAAAGATGGCATTGCAATGGCACTTCTGGCTTCTTATGCGTGTGTGATTTCCATTAGGACACTGCATTTGGGGGGGTTCCTCTTGTGCCTCAAGAGAAGCCCAAACCTTATCACTTGTAAATTATAAGACATAGTCACCTGGAGCCCAAGAGTGAGAATGGCTTGAAGTTTGGATATTGTAAGAGTAAAAAGTACCTGCATAGCCCAAAGACAGAGCATAAACCATCTCCCTTCTCTGCATACTTGCACTTTCGATGACAGTCTGACTTCTAAGCATAGACTAGGGAGAAACTGAAGATGTGGTCATCTAAGGTGTGAGCGACAAGGATCAGAAGTCAGAATGGAAAATACTACAGTGGAACGGATACTAAATAAATGAGCAAATAATAAATGATGTTCTTGTTCCCTCTGCATTTATTTGCCCCTTTGCTCTTTAGTATATGCCATGCTTTATCATTGTTTCATGCATCATGTTGGTATGGGAATGAATCTGAAGGCCAAATCTATAGGCCTGATGTAATTCTTGTTTTACAGGATAACATTTGAACATTTATATGAAGGTGATCATTAAGTGACTAAATCCAACATGTATAATACTCATAGTAACCCCTGCAATTTTCCCTCCAAAGGTACTGATACTTGCTTATAAAAAAAAAATGTTCTCTCCATCTACTTAATGTCTTTCTCAAGAACATATCATACACTTGAATGCACTGTTTGGATAGACTGGAATAGAACACCTACAGTTCATTTTAGTCTATGCTTAGAAGTCAGATTTTCATCAAAAATGCAGGTATGTATGCAGGCCAATGCACCAGAAAAGGGAGATGGCTTATGCTATGAAGGTACCTTATATTCTTACACTATCCAAACTTCATGCTAATATCACTCTTGTTCACACCCGACTCATAGTGCTGATCATAAAAGTCAAGTTTGAGCACATGCTAAGAGTTTTCCTTGAAATATTTTACCAACTAGCTTTACAAGGATGCTTGACTGCATACAGTTCATGACAAGTATTCCAAAGAACTTCATAATCTGAAGAGCAAAGGGCAGTGAAGGCTTACTTCCTCGCTGTCATAAGTGGATGCTATCTCATTCTTGAGCTAATTTCCTGAGAAAGTATCTCATCATATTTATTCACTACAACATAATAATGATAGCAAATGAGTAGACCTCAACATGAAGGTACATGTAAGGACATTAAAGCCAGGAGCTGTAGATAAGTATTAAAACCAGTGTGCTTTTCTGCTGATCATAGCCAATGTCTCCCTGTACTTGTCTCTTGACTATTTTCAGTGTGGTAATATATTCACATTTACCACAATGTCACGACTGAATAAATAATTATTCAGTTTGATAGTGAAAAAAAAAAAACCAAAATAATTTCCAGTCTGGCCTTTACTTTGGACTTATACACTACCCCTAGAGACAAGTTGACCAGCCATATTCCTTTTTTTTTTTTTTCAAGTCTTACATACATGAAAAGAGCCTGAGCTAGGAAGCACGGGACAAAGAAATCATGAGGTAAAGAAAATTCCAAACGGAAAGCACTAGCAGAGATGAAGTGATGAGTGCAGGCATTGATGGAGCATCTCACAGACCTGTGCAGTCAGAGGTATGAAAAGTACTCTGGTGGCCTTTGGGAGACAGAGATAGAGGAAAGAGAGCCCTGCTCCTAGACTCTACTCAATTTCTGAGTGCCAGTGATAAATTATTTCCTTCAGTGACCTGAGTGGCCCTCATCAATACATCTAGGAAAAGTAATGGTGAAGTTTTAAGAGACAAAAGATACCTAAGAATATTTATTCATAGTTCATTAGTCCAGTTCCTTTGAGAGCATTTCATTGGACCTATTTGACCTTGACAGAAGAAGAAAATGTCTTCAGAGAAGTGATTCGACTTATTCAAGGTCATAGGCCTAGCACCTAGCAAAGCCAGTGCTTAGGGGCCTGGAAACCAGCACTTCCCACACTGAAGCCCACATGCTCTGATCACATCACACGCACCCCTTGATGTGGAAGACAGCCTCTGTTGGCTTGTAATCAGAATTCTTATTTCTAGAAAGAGATGGAAAGTGCAGGAAATGTCCAGAGAGCCCGTATGCTCTGAGGTGGGCTGGGGGAAGGATTCTAGAAAGCATTTGGCTTATAGGAATGGCTGCATTTTAGCTGTGTTTTAGTTTTATCCTTGGGTCTTGGATATTCTAATGCTTCACTTAATGTGATTCATCTAAGGAAATTTGACCTTTAGCATTTGTGTAGTTGTTTTCTAGGCTGGCTTTAAAAACATAGCATAGAAATCTCACGTCACATGAGAGGATTTATTTTCAGAGATTCATCCCATACCTTCACCCCTTGTCACTTAGAACGAGGGACTTCTGGGAATTTGTCTGTGTTAGAATGTTGTTGGTTTCACCTCTTGATATTTAGGGTCCTAATACAGACTTCTCCTTTGCTTTTATTTTTATTTTTTCAATTTTTACAACTAATTTTGTATATTCTTTCTGTATGGCGGGTCAATGTTCCCTTTAATTTGATTCTCACTGAGGAACTCTGTAACCCACTGGCATTTTCTTGTGGTCCAAAAATGTAGGGTACTCCTGCAGCTTGCAAAGCAAATGCAGGATTACTCCCTGGGATGGAGTGACCTGGTAAAAGCATGCAGCACTGAATTGACCATTCATCTGTGAAAGTGCTGACCTTTCATTGTGCAGTGTGTGTGTGTGTGTGTGTGTGTGTGTGTGTGTGTTAATGGGGATGGCCCCTGTATTGCAAAATGTGTGTCTGTAGCATGTGGCAACTTGCTCCTTACTATAGGAAAGACGTAGAACCCTAAGTAACTGCCTCAGTTTCCAGGTTAGAAGGAGGTAAAATGTTTTCGGTGTTAAAATTCTTCACATGTTTGCACTATTGGATAACAGAGCAGGAGGACATGTATGTTTATAATTTAAGTGGTTAAAACTTCATAATGGCCATGCCTGAGGTAATTATTAACATCCTAGTATAGTGGGAAACAAATGTGGGACCAACGTGTAGCAGAAAACCATCCCCAAATCACCTCTGAAGTTTGTGACAAACATGTTGTAGACTCCTGCTCCTAGGTTCTGAGTCTGTGAATGGGTGTATCTTCTGGGTTTTAACTTCTTTTCCCCATTTTCTTATGAATATATTTCTTTTCTACAATAATATATCCAGCTTACAGTTTTCCCTTCCTCTATCCTCCCAGTTCCTCCCATCTTCTCCTCCCATCAGATCTACTGCCTTTCTGCCTCTCACAGGCTTCCAAGGGATAATAATAAAACAAAATATAATAAAACCAAACAAACACCGACACTTTCAAATTAGACAAGACAAGCAAACAGAATAAAAAGAGCCCAAGAGGAGCCATAGACATCAGAGACCTTATTATCACACTCAGAAATTCCATAAAGACACATAACTGGAAACCTTAATATGTACACAGTGGAATTGGTGCAAGACCCCTGTAGGTTCAGTGCATTAGTCTCTGTGAGTCCATATGAGCATTGATCATGTTGATTTAGGGGGCCTTGATTTTGGGGTATCCTCCACTCCCTTTGGCCTTTAATTCTTTCTGTTTTCTCTTCCAGGGAGGGTTCCCTGAGCACCGAGGCAAGGAATTTAGTGGAGACATCCCATTTAGGGCTGAGTGTTCCACTGTCTCTCACTCTCATATATACTGTGTGGCTCATATTGTGTGGCTCTGGGTTTCTGCATTTGTTCACATCTCCCTCAGAAGGAAGCTTCTCTGATGATGTTTAAGTAAGACCCTGATCTATGAGTACAGCAGAATGTCATTAGGAGTAACTTTATAACTATAAGAATTGTAGCATTGGGTTTCATTTCTGCAGAAGGATGACAGATGATTCCATAAACGCAGAGCAGAGCTTTTCCTTGTTCATCAGCATTTCTTCAGGTGGGCCTGCTTACAAGTTAGAGTACTGCTATTTGCTGAAGCCATCCTCATGTTGTGTCTGGTCCTCCGTATCCTTAGAAGCAGAGGTGTTTCTAAGACACCTCTGTGCCCTGTGTGTCCCCATTCAGCCCTCTACATTCTCTACAGTTCTCTGAGAACAACCTTCTTAGATCACAGTTCTTCAGTTTTGCTATGATGCTCACAGTACCACTGACTATTGTGGGTGGCTGTCTTGTGCCTATAGAGTGTCTTTTGGGAGCAAAACTGTTCTAAACTGAAAAAAAATTACCAGGGGTAAATGGATTAACCCATTCTTTATTGTCCAAAGAGTTCTACCCAGCTATCCCAGCATTTGTGTAGTCTGTTTCCAAGGCTGCACTCTTCTATTGGGTTGTCTTCTAGTAAATGTTTCTCTGGCTCTTACTTTTATCAAAGGCATGTACCTGCTGTGTTCACGCTTCTACAACCTTTCTTCTACTTGACCTCAGACCTAAGCCACCACCCCTCCTATGCATATTCTTTTTTCCCTAGGAAAATTTGACTTCTGCAAAGATTAGTTCAAAAATCCATTTTCCAAGGTTTTCCTGGATTCTTTTCTAATTATCTCCCCTTCTTCTGTTTATAGTATACATCAGCTTTTGCATCTATCTTGAGATTTTTTTTTTTCCATTCAGTTTGTGTTATATTCATTTCCCTATCAGTTCTTTCTTTCTAGATAGCTAAGTTTACACCTTACTTCTGTCCAAGTTTCTGGCACTTAACAAAGAGCCAGCACAAACTGCCCTTAATAGTATCAGCAGAAATGGTATGACCGTATTCATAAGTAACCCTAAAAATCCCACTGTGAAACTCCTACAGTTGGCAAACACTTTGAGCAAAGTAGCTGGATACAAAATTAGCTCACAAGCCTCAGTAGCCCTCCTATATACAAACGACAAACAGATTGAGATAGAAATCATGGAAACAGCACCTTTTACAAAAGCCTCAGATTGTATAAAATATCTTGGGGTAAGTCTAAACAAGCAATTGAAAGACACCAAAGATGCCGAATTCTAAGACACCAAAGGAAAAAAAGTGAAAAAAGACGTCATAAGACGGAAAGATCTGCTATGTTTATGATTCAGTAGGATTAATATTATAAAAATGGTCATTCTATAAAAAGCAATCTACAGATTTAATGTATTCTCCATCACAATTCCAACACAATTCTTTAGAGATCTTGAAAGGACAATTTTCAACTTTGTATGGAAACAGACAAATCCTAGGATAGTTAATAAAATCCTGAATAATAAAAGAGTTGCAGGAGTGTCACCACCCTTGATCTTGGGTTATACTACAGAGCTATTGTATTAAGAACAGCTCAGTATGAACACAAAAACAGACATGTTGATCAGTGGAATCAAAGGAAAGAAAGAAAAACCGAAGGTAATAAAATTAGATACAAAAAGGAGACTTTATACCAGATAGCAGTGAAACTCCTAGTCATCAAGACAGACCTTCAAAATCCATATTCCACTTAATTGGAAAAAAAAATCTAAAAGAGATGGATGAGTTTCTAAATGTGTATGACTTACCAAATTTAAACCAAGATGAAGTAAATAAGTAGATCTACAGTTAGCAATGGGATCAAAGCAATAATAAAAGTATCCCAAATACCAAATGTCCCAGGACTCAGGAGATTCAATGCAGAGTTCTGTCAGACCGTCAGAGTAGAACCAACATCAACACTACACAAATAATATAGGACAAGATTAACCAAAAGAAAGGGTTTATGAAAGTGACACATGAAAACCTTCTATCCGACAACCCAAAGAGATTGAAGAGAGTTAGCCCGCACCACTAAATAAGACAGGCCCTAGAAGCAGTTGTTTGCAATTAAAAAATCACATCCTAGACATGATGGTCTTCAGAAGATGGTAAATCCTCCCAGAGTCCTGCAAACAATTCAGGCTTATGTCAGTACTCTTGCTGCCCAATGGAAGTAGCAGATAAAATCCTGTTACTGGGGCTGGAGAGATGGCTCCGTGGTTAAACATGCATACTGCTCTTGCAGGGGACCCTAATTCAGTTCTTACCATCCATATCTGACAGCTTATAACCAATTGTAACACCAGTTGAAGGGGATCCTACGCCTTTTTTGTTTCTATGGACACCTGCTCATGTTGCACAAGCCCACACAGAGATGCATATGCATACATATAACTTAAAAAACAAAGCAAAAACTCCAAAAAAACATTTAAGATATCCTATGGCTGAAAGACACCACACATTGCAGTTGCAAGATATAGAGAAAGCAAGGTAGAAATGAACTGTAAATGTCCTCCTGGCTGTCTAGATTTCAAAATGCCAGAAGGTGATATATAGGCTATAGGGTTACAAGAGGCATTAATGGCATTACTCAGCTGTGAACCCTCTGAACCAGAAGTAAACCAGCTGGGCAAGATGTGCCCACCAGTGTAATAGTGACATGACTCTTGGGGCAGCAAGCACACCAGCATTAGATTTGAGGCCTGCTCTATGGAAGGGAACCCATGCCTGGCACTGTAAGCCCAGCTAACAATCCAAGAATGAGGAGACCATAGAACTGGAAGATTGAACTTATGACCATTTCTTCACTAAATGGCCATAGCATCCAACTGCCTTCTAAATATTTATATATGTAATTAGAGGGGAAAAAAATCCTACTGTCATTTTCAAGCAGTAAAGGCTTTTTTTTGTAACAAATTGTGGTGAATTGAGAGGCTCATGAATGCCTCAGAATTCAAGAATAAGTGTGTGTGTGGGGGGGGGGAGAATTGAGAGCTTAGCTCCAAACCATTTAGTCTCCCCCTCTAAGGTTATCTAAAGAGACGTGAGTGCTAAGGCGCAGGCAGTATGTAAGAGCATACACACACACACACACACACACACACACACACACACACACACACACATACACACACATACACCACACACAATGCGTGCATGAGAAAGAGAGAGGAGGGGAGAGAGGTAGGGTGGGAGAGAAAGAAGGACTGAGGAAGGGAGAGGAAGAGAGAGACACTGAGGGGGGTGGGCTAAGTCAGGGCAGAAACCTAGAGGCAGAAATCATTTCAGAGGCCACAGAGGAATGCTGCTTACTGGCTTGTTTTTCATAGATTATTTGGCTTGCTTTCTTATATGCCCCAGGACCACCCACATCAATCATTAATCAAGAAAACACTCTGCAGACTCGCCTCCAGGCCAATCTGATGGAGACATTTTCTCAATTGAGCTTCCCTCTTCCCAGATGACTCTAGCTTGTGTCAAGTTGACACAAAAACTAACCTCCACAGGATGTTAGCTGGGATTTTTGAGTACAAATAAAATTAATTTGTAGTGAAATGTGTTCATTCTCTGTCTTAATGGTTTCCATTGATGGGAGAGGAAATTGCCCGAGGACAGAAATTCTTATATTCATTAAAAACACATAACTGTACTTTGTTTCTGAATGGTAATGTGTCTTGACTTTCTTAGCTTCCAATCGAATTTCAGGGTTCTACAAGTGCAGCCTAGTGCAGCCATTGGGTCCTCTGAGTACAGTCTTGTGTGTGGAATTAAAAACACTCCAATACTTCTAAAATGTTAAAATATCTGTATTTAATATTTATACTTATTACGGGTTATATTGTTTTTCTAAATTCATGCCTGAGTCTTCTGGCCTGGGACTCAAATGAGACTGTATATGCAAAGGGGCATATAGCTATATCTAATTACAAAGAAGCAGTGAGAAAGATCCAGTTGAATGCGATTGATTACTGCCTTTATCCAGAGACATGTGGACAGAGACAAACACCCTGCCTGAGGTATAAGAGAAAGGGCATGAGCTGTAAGAGAAAGATGAAAAGGAACCACTGGTAGAGAGTGAGCCAACCTTCCTTTAGAGTTCTCAGGAATGATGCCTGTTATCGCCTGGATATCACCTTCTACTGAGGCCACATTTTCATTTTAAGCCACATACACAAAATAGGTCTAAATATTAGGCTCCTTTCTTCTTCACTTTCAGAGCTGATTGGAAAGCATAGGTAATAAACATCAAAGAGATAAGGTTTTATGCTCTGCTACTGGTGGTGTGGTGGTGAATGGCTATAGAAACAAGCTCCCTCTTCACTGGAATGAGAGTAGATTGTTGGCATACGTCTGCATGTTTCTTGTTTGAATAGTTAGGATCCTCTTCATCTGTGCTTAGCTGTGGAGAATGTCCATATAAATCCTGTGTTTTCTGGGGTTTAGGGTATCTGGGCTCTTTACACACCAAATATCAATATCAACTCTCTTTGTCGGTTCAAGAGAATGGTTTACCCTGTTTCAAGTATTCATGGACGCAGGTACTATTCTGGAAACTTTCATTTGGGCAGAGGCCAGGATATTGTAGAATCCACAAAGAGCTTCATCTCTCTCACTCACTCACTCACTCATAACTGCTAGCCATATTCTGAAAAATAATGTCAAAGTTGTGTAACTGTGGTATGACCAGTGTGAATGCTCTAATTGGTCAACTGGACCAGAATGATGAGGTGCTCTTTTTTTTTTTCCAAACCAGTGTCACTGCTAATCTATTACAACAGTAATGAAGAGCCAAGCAGCCCAGTTCCCACGGATATCTTCAAAGCTCTACAGGCTGCCTCTTGAACCATTCTTTAATTTCATCTGGCATGGATTGTAGCATGCTCCATAGAACTAAGGAGGGATATTAAGTGGATTTGGCTACTCTCAGGTCACTGTAAGCACGCACCTGCAGCTGATTGTGGAGGATTGCCTTCGGAATTTGCTGTGTCCCACCATAACTACTCAGCACACTGTAGGCAACTGACGCGGTGACTTTTATGAACTCTATTTACTATTGTTTTTGTTTGATTACTAGGTGTTAGGAGCACCTTTGGCTCTTATTTTTCAGGGTAGATGTTTTATTCACAAAAATTCCTAGAAAAATAAAATTGGAAATTATTAATACTCTGGTATTACATGAGCTCTAAGATATTTTCAGAAATATTTATATTTTATTTATTATAGATTTTACTTATGAATATTTTTGTTATAGACAGATACCTGCCTTGCTTTCATCATTTACTTATCACCTTACTTCCATTGTTAATATATACTGAATTCCACCATCCCCCATTTTAGTGGCGGTCGTATAGAGAGACCTGTTTCATACCCTCTTCTTGAGACAGTAGAAATTCATTGTTACCACCTGTCTACTTTAGCTCAGCAGAGCCATGGATGCCTCCTGGACTTGTGCTGATAAGAGAAATGGAGTATAGTGTAGTATACTTCTTACTAACCTTTGCCTAGTTTAGATTTGTAATCACGCCCTTTCTAGGAAAAGAAGGGCTCTGAGATCTATTAACACTTCCGATCAAACATGAATAATTCAATGTTTATGTACTTCCTGGGTTTTTTTTTTCAAGTATTTTCCTAAATTGAAAGTAAAAACATAAAACCCAACAAAGAGATGTGAGCCTCAGGGACAAGATCACAGGAGAGAAGGCCTGACCACAGGAGGGATGTCAGCAAGCTTTCCAGAAGCTTTGAAGTGAATGCATAGAAGAGAAGTGGTGTGGCTGACTGGAGAAGGTGAAGCTGAGGTACTGGATGGGGAAGCACTGATCAGGACAAAACAAGCTGACCAGCTGACCCCTACTCTGAACTCTCAGAGACCTAGGACCAGAGGCATCAGACGGTTTTGAAGGTTGGGGAATTGATGGAGCTGTAGGACTAAATTCATATGGGATGCTCTTTAAGAAAAGCAACCAAATTTGCTTCTCAATCTCACAGAGCCAGGAAACCATCCCCATAAACTTCTGAAAAAGACTCTCCTCCCCATGACTCCTGTGTGTCCCTCCACCCAACCCTGTCTCTTCGCACAGACATTGGATGATTGACTCTGGAAATATTAAAGAGCAATCAACAGTGACCTAATTATCTTGCATTTGAGGGCCTCCTAACAACATGTTGCATATTCATGGAGAAGATCACCTGACAATAAGTATTATGTGAGGACAAAGGATGCACAATTTGCATCTTAGGGTCTCATCAGGAATAAGGGATTCTTCTTTTTATGAATGATCATCAAAACCAACAGTAAGCAGAATAGGGAAAAGGGTGACAATAAAGATTCTGAAAGCTAAAGACCCAGGGAAGGAGGATGAGAGGCTGTGAGAACAAAGGTCATCTCCAAGATGGGAAGGAGTATTAGGAATTTAAGTGGTAGGGCAAGAAAAAAGGAGGGAAGGAGGGAGGGAGAAAGGGAGGGAGGGAGGGAAGCTAACAGAAGTATCAGATGGCAAGATCACTAGAAAATTGAACAAGGAGAAAATACAGAGCAAAAATAAAAATATTAAAGAATCAGTAACTGAAGATTTGGGGATAGAAAGGGTTGGGAAGAGTGAAATTCTGGTATTTGGGCTCAGGATGCATGTTGGTGATAGTAATGGGCATGCATGAGGCCCCACATTTGATCCCTAATACAGAAAAAACCGACTTAAGAAAAAAATTGAGAGTTGTAGAACATAAAGTTTCAAGTTGGAGACGCCCTCAATGTTTACTGCCATTGTAAAGTTGATCTACAGAGAAGTATAAAGTAGAAGGACTTTCAAGGAATGAGACAGGAAATTTTCCAGGCTCTGGGTGGGTGGGGGAACAGGTTCATAAATAGAATGAGTAACAGTGATATCTAGAAGGCAGGGGGCATCCTGATATTGTGAGCATAAGTCATTTGTTTGTTTGTTTTTTGAGACAGGGTTTCTCTGTATAACAGCTCTGGCTATTATGGAACTCACTTTGTAGACCAGGCTGGCCTCAAACTTATGGAATCACCTGCCTCTGCTTCTTCCCAAGGGCTGGAATTAAAAGCATACACTCCCACTGCCTGGCTAAGTAATTTTAAAATAAGTATGAAAATAAGATATATTTTAAAATGTAACCTTTTCTAGGGTGCTACTGGAAAATGTATCCCATAAATAAGAAGGTAAGAAGACGGCTAAGGAACAAATGATGAAACTCCAGACAGAGCAGAAGAGGGTTACAAAAACACAGAAAGACAGGCAGAGGTGACAGCTATCACCAGTCCCCTGCAGGGGTATACACTAGAGCAGAGAATCAATAGGTGCAGACCAGAGACTTTTCAAAGAGCTGTGGAAGGTGTGGAATGTGCTAAAACAACCCCACAACACACAAAGGCAGCAACAAGAACTAATGCACATATAGCCTGAAATAGTCTTCAGAAGAAGAAATTTAATAATATCATAGTTGGGTTTAGCAGTGGACAAAAATTACAAATAAATGTAATTCAAATGACAGTTTTTGAAATTTATATTGGGAGTAAGTGGGGGAGAGGAACTTGCTAGAGAAGAAAAAAATCTAAATGTCACCTTTTCCCTTAAACACACCAGTTGCAAAAACCCTTTTAAGAAGTCAGATAGCCCAGAAACTTGGAATATCCAAGACACATTATGGAAAACAGAAGAAAATCAAGAAGGATGACCATTTGTGGATACTTCATTCCTCCTTAGAATA
>NC_034590.1:134331952-134402692 GCF_900095145.1 Mus pahari | reverse complement strand
AAAAAAAAAAAAAAAAAAAAAAGAAGTCAGATTCCCAAGCTGCTATTTAGAAACAGAATTAAACACTATAAAAATGTGGCAAAAGAGTCAAAATGACAAACAGAAATATGGGGTGGGAGGGTGGGGGGATGGGGGGTAGAGCAGAGACGGCTTTTGTGTCTAAGGCCTTTGTGTTCTAGTTGGCTTTCAGTGCTCTATAATAAAACTACTCAGCATAACCGTAGACCATTAGGCATCTTCCCATCTCCTTCTGAGTGCCTATGTAAGATGAACACGTATCATTTACTGTGAGCCACGGGTTAGGTATCTTCTCAGTCTTAATGAGAACCGTAGGAGGCAAAGCAATTCTGCCTTCACTTCCTAGACAGAGAACTCGGATTCAGAGTGCTAAGGTTTCCCAAGACCAGAAAGAAAGAAAGCCAAATGAGAAGCAAGATCCAAGACTTCCATGCTCAGAAGGAACTTCCCACCCTCTTTCTATATCTCTGTCTTGAAACTCTGAAAGGCTCCATGTAGAAATTAATTATTCATGGGTTATAAAATGTAGTTTTATGGCCACAAGGATACTTACTCTATCAAAATGGGATGAATTAACAATATCTAACAACCCCCAGTGAAGGAAACCTCTGTTATGGTCCGAATACCAGAGCATACCTCTAAGTAGGTAAAAATATACAGAAATAAGGTAATTCCCCTAGATCGATACTTCTTGTTCCTTTATATTAAGGAGGTCAGATTCTGAGTTTTGAGGTCATATAGGAATATTTTTTAGGGAACAGTTTAAACTGGCTATGGGAGAGAAGGTGAGCAGAAGAACTTTATATTCTTTCACAAAATCTTTTACAAATGACCATAGTTCAACTCAATTGGTTTTGGGTTTTTAACTCTTTTAGGTTTTGGAGATTAAAACAAAAATCCTCAATACTGTTGCTTCGTCAGCTTGCAGATATGTGTTTACTTACTGACCTCTAACCCATTAAAGAAGAAGGAGGAGAGAGAGGAGGAGGGGGTAGAGGAGGAAGAGGAGGAGGAGGAAGAGGAGAAAGAAGAGGAATAGAAGGAGATGGAGGAGGACTAGAAGGAGGAGGAGGAGGAGGAGGAGGAGGAGCTAAATGAATACAGCCTGCAGGCATTTGTAAGAATCTCTCATGTTTTGGAAGTTGAGACCACTTTAAAAAGCCATTTCTGCATATGACTAAAAGTTTCTAATTGAGGTAGCTATTCTAATTCTCAATGAACACTGGGTCCAAGAGGTAAAAGTGGTGATTGTGACGCTGCTCAGAGTTCATAGTTGAATAGAAATCACTTGAAGAAAAATGAATAATATAGGTTTCATGTTCTGGTAGGCACTTATCTTCATATAAGGTGTCTAGGAAGGGTGCACAATTTCTATATGACCAAACACAGGAGTAAAACTGAGAAAACTCTTATTGTTTTTGTAAAGTTGTTAATACACTACAACTTGAGAATGTATCTTGAAAGGTCTGCCTGCCTGCCTTCCTCTTTTCTTCCCTCCCTCCCTCCCTCCCTCCCTCCCTCCTTCCTTCCTTTCTACTTTCCTTCTTTTACTAGTGCTAGTGAACGAGACAAGGGCTTTATACCTGGCAGGCAAGTACTCAACTTCTTAGATACACATGCCCAGCCCAAGATGGTGCTTAAATAGGCACAAAATACTATGATCTACAACATGGTCTGAACAAAGCTGATAGTGATCTATTTTCTCAATGGGGAGTCTCTTGAAGTGAACTACCATAACTGGGGGTAAGCAATGCTTAAGTTAGTTAATAATGCATTTGCTCACAAAGTTATTCCTATAGGTTCCCTAGTTCAAAGGACAACATAATCATGTTGGGGAGTTATCTTGGTGAACTGTGGACACTGACAGAACCTTTGGTTAGAGAAACAGCACTGTCACAAGGAATCTTGTCAATTGATTCAAATACTATTAGCCAAAATTTTCTCAACCATAGAAATACAGTCCTCTCTGCTTCAAAGGACTTTTGTTAGTTTTAAGCAAATGAAGACTATTAATGAGGATAGAGTAAATATTTTTATTAATGAGAAATACCATAGAAATATAACTCATGATGCTATTGCAATTGAGATAAAAAACAGTAAAATCTGAATGTGAAAAGGTTCCAGTGGTAACCCACAAATGTATGATATATCACATATATTTTTAGTAGCATCTTAATTATTTTGTGGTTGAACGCACACCTTGCAGACTAGGAAAGGTCATGCCCTGTCTTACTAGAAGCAGAAAACAGTAACTCCTGGAAAATCACATTTCTTTGGAGGAAAAATACCTTCTCCCAAATCCCACACGTGGGCAGATTAAAGGACTAATAGTAATTAAAGATTGACACTGAGTGAATAAGATTAATACTAGAGAAGGATTACATCAAAAAAAGATTGACATCAAAGGGTCCTTTCTCTTTGCTCCTGTAGAAAGCCCAGCACACTGAAAGGGGTCCTTTGCAAAACACCCTAAGCCTCTCAGTGCTTTCAGAGAAGCTGAAAACTATGAAGAGGAAAGCACAGATGGACTCCACTGGAAAATGTCAGGACTTATAATATGCTTAAGGCTTTACCCACAGAAAGGAATCAATCCTGTACTGGAGGGCGAATTGGGTTAGCGATATCCAGGAATTTGGGAATTCCGTTTGGAAGCTGAGGATATTATTTGGGATATTTTTAATTGAGAGTAGATAGCAGAGACAGGATGTGAAGGGGCCATAACCCATCTCATCACATCGATAAGAGCCGGTCAGGGAGCTACCTAACTAAGCAAAGGTTTTCTCATGTGACCAAATGCAGTATGCGTATGTCTACAAAATGAAACTGTAGACTGTTTCATAAGCCAACAAAAATGAGTATTTTCAGTGTGGTTGTTGGACTGCAAGCTAGAAGCAGAATGAAAGTGAGAATTCCACAGAGGTTGGTTCTGGGGACAGGGTGAATGGATTCCTGGATTTGGGAGATTAGGGAACATCATATGGGCTGTTCTCTTTTGCTGCATTTAGCACTGATATCCGTAAAACAGCTTTTTATAAATGAAGATTCATGCCTTAAGTACAAAGGCCAAGAATGCTACTATTATTTTTTTCTATTCATTTACTCAGTATATGGCTCTTGAATGCCAACAGTGTCAACCAAGTACTAGCCTCATTTTAGTACTTGTTTGTTCAGTACTAATAACGTATTATACAAATGTATGGAGTACAAGGGTATATATACTTCAGAATACATGCTAACATAGTGCACAAAATCCATCTTTTCCAGGGTTCAGATCTGTGTCTGGCTGTCATATAAAATCATTATAATATTACCAGCACTGATATAGCACTTGGGCATTTGCTACATAACTCAGTAGTATTCTGGCAATCCTACTTCTTCTAACAGGCTACGAGAGAGCTGTCTTCAAGACGCTTTCATTCAGTGCTATCATTCTGATAACAGCTGGATCTAATGTGTGCTGGGACCCTGAGATTATTTCCTAAAAAACGAATGGAAGAAGAGAGAACATTTTTAACAGCCATACAACATTCATTAGTGTGGTGACTATACTGGGTACTCCAAAGAATGACATTAGTTCCCTTTCTAGCTGCAGTGTGCATCAAATGAGTGCATACAAGACAGTGTTCTTCCTGGTATCAAGTCCAAACTCAAGTGTGACAATTCTGTGTGCCAGAGCATGCAGAGCAGATCTTCGAAGATGCTCAAAATTGCATTCTGAATTCGTTAGCATTCTTAGGTACATAGAGACTTGTGTTTTATATCTCAGTTTAACAGAGCATTTAAAATGCCTAAAATTTTCTATAGTTGGAGAGGACTAGCTAGATCAATCCTAATAAGTACAACTCCATGTGAAACAGCTTATACTGCACTGTGTACTGAGTATAGAGGCACACGGTATGGCTCAAGAGTTTTTCTTACCAGATGATGATGCTATTTGGGGAGATTCTGGAAAGGTTATGTAGCCAGTCATGGGCTTTTGGCCCAGTTAATGGTACCATGCATAATTCTGCCTTGCGGAACAATCTTTACATCAAGATTGAAAGTGTTTGGTTACACCCATAACTTTTGCACCACTACTACATGAACATACTTTGCCAAGCCAGCCATTATTATAGCTCATAACATTCATAGCTGGGTAGGATTACTAATAACAAATAACAATAGTGAGTTTGTTATGAAGTAATACCAAAACCAAGAGATGTATACAGTATGAGAAGGAATTTCTGTAGTTTATAAGTTTTCTATTTGTCATTATGGCATAAAGTGCTGCCTACTATCAGAACAGCTGAACACCAAGAAATCCTTTTGATAGGTGTAAAAACTGAAGATCATGAAAGATAGTGTATATGGGGTTGGAGCTGAACCCTGATTTCCTAGCAATCACAGTGAAAAAAAAATTTTTTATTGGATTGGACAGTGTTAAAATCTTCACAAAATCTAGGCTGTTTCCCCATAGGACAGTTCTTATAAAAATGATAAGAAGTCTGTAGTTAAATGTCCCCAACTGGGAAAGGAAAATTATTTCATTTAATAGAGAACAGAAACACAGTATGTTAATGGCTTGAAAGATAAAAGAAACAATAGTTTCTAAATTATGCCAGTTAATATAAGAGAAAATTCTCTTTACTGCTGTGAATCAATTCACTGGTCATTAAGAACATTTGTAGTTGAAGTTCAAAGAGGGCCAGATGGGCAAATTACATCAGGGCTAAAGTTGTCTATGAGATCACAGATAACCAACAGATTATGGCAAAACAAAGCATCTTTACTTCCTTTCCCGGATTTTTCTTTGTTCTGAGGATTCCCTGATTGAATAAGATCCCCAACAAGTGCTATTCACTAACTCTGGAATCAGTTTTTGAGTATTTATATACCCAAGTTATCAGTCAGTAGCCTACAAATCTAAAATTACAGGTGTTTAAAAAAAGACCCTGACTTTCTGCTACTTTTAGTTTGAAAGACATCTCAAGACACCGGTGACTCCGATAAAACAGGAACGGAGCCAGCCTCTCTACTTTGAACCTCTTTGGAATGGAGAGGGTACAAATGGCAAGCTATGGGAAGAAAACTTTTCCCTAGCTGGCAAGCAGATTGTATATTTTATGCCACAGTAGGAGGAATGGAGGCCAGGATCAGAGTTTATACATTCAGAGAACCAGAGACTTACAGGGGTGGGGGGAGGAGCAGGACAGCAGGGCTGCTGGAGCCAGAACCTAAAACAACAGGGCAAACCAAAAATTCACAGAGGAAAAGGGATACTTCTTTTGGCAGAGGGACAAGTCCAGCACCACACTGACTATGGCCTTAAAGATGACTTGCCATTCCTGGCCATTCCCTATTGTTTATTTTATTAAGATAGTCTTATATCTGTTTGTTTTATTGTTGAGTAAAACTGATCATATCCTCTAGCTATCCCCTGTTCCCTAAGAGTTTTGGTCCTATGGCGTCCAGACCATCTTTTAAAATTATAGTCTTACTCTTTTCCGTCCCACTGTCTCTTCCCCATTCTCATGAGTGCAGAACTGGTCACCCCTAAAGCTGCCCATATCGGCTCTTCTCTGTCTGGGGCCTCAGCTGCTCGCTTGGTCCTTTTTAGCTTCTTATGATCTGCTGTCTTGTAAGACTCAACTAAATCATGGCGCCATCTATAAAACTTTCTCCACCTTGCTCCTTAGGATCTCTGCCCACTGCTTAGACCACAGGGATGAGTTCACCTTATGCACCTCTTTATTTGCATCCTGTCTTCTGCACTATGAACTCATTTGGATTAGGAACACTCACTGATATTTATGTCAATGTACACATAGTACATATAGCATCATGTTTGTAAAAGTAATATCCTAAGGTTTGATGAATGAGTGAATGAGTAAATTAATCAGTCAGCCAATGGTGAGACAAACATACTCGATGACATGGGATTTGGTTATATTGCTGCATTATTATACCCTGAAGTTCCTCAACAAGTCTAAGAATAACTCATGCATATAGTTTGCTTGCTTGCTTGGGCAGAAATACTTAAGATAACCTCAGGTTTGGAAGGACACTTAAAGTAAGTTTATAGAAAAAGAAATTAAGTTCCAAGTTTAGGGATCATAGCTTTGATCAAGGAGATGTGGTCAAACTTATTAAAAGTCAAGAAATAGATCTCTAGAAAACCAAGTGAAAGAGGCACAACCAGGGGCCCCTGCTTTTAAAGACTTTCTTTTCTTTTTTTTTTTTTTAAAGAAATTAAGCATTTAAAGAAAAAGAACAAATAATCATTGGGAATTCAGTGCACAGCTAGGAATAAGAGCTGAAATGGACTGGAGCATTGATGACCAAATCTCACTCCGGGAAGCACGCACTGTAACCTATAGCATCGAACCAGGAGTACCAGTGCATCCTGTAGAGCAAATTGCATTACCTGTAGTAGGGGCAGTCTATTCACTGGGGTTAACCTTTATTGTCCTTCCTGCTTTTCTCCTGTGGACACTTCACATCCTGACTGGAGGGCAGGACTTCTGATCTCACCTTAAATCATCGTGATGGTCTGACCTACCTTGGTTTCTGGTTCATGGGACTGACAGAGGGCCAGAAAGGCCAGTGCACATGGGGGTGAGCTTGGCTTCACCTGGGCAGGCCCTCACAATACTTTTGAAAAAGCAGTGTTTTCCTGCTGGGTTGAGACACTGTAAAGCACATGCCTTTGAGGTTCGCCCAGTAGGATACAGAGGGTGACTTTTCACATTTGTCTTCAACATAAATCATCAATTGGTTTGCTTTAATATCATTTAATATCATTGCATGCTATCTATATACTATCATGTTCTAGGAGGAACCACATAACCCCAAATTAAAGCAACATAAAAGGAAAGAAGAATTGGGGTGGAGGTCTCACCTATCACCAGGAATTGGGGAAAATTACTCATTTGACTGGCCTAGTGGGTGTGTCTGTGGTAACACAAATCAGAGCCCAATACCGTGTTGATCATTTAGCTCCCTATAGCTCTCTGTAGATTAATGGCTTTTTAAAAGCATTTTCAGGAAATATAGTTCATGCTAATAGCATCTACTGACTTTATGTTACATTTGATACTATGGGGATCTAGAGACAACTTACAGTACATGAAGATATGCTACCTATACAGGTAATTGCTACACCATTTAATTAATACAGGGAACATAGTACCCAGGTCACTCCCTGGAAAGAACCCGATTAAGATGGAGAGATAGGTATTAATATGAAATAGTAAGCTCTGGACTTTCATAACTAGACCAAAGGGTCTCCTTTAGTGAGTAAACGTGTTAAGATGTAACATTCATTCAACTTTAGTTTGTTTGTTCCTCTGTTTTTTTTCTTTTGAGACAGGGGTCTCACTATGTAGCCTGGCTAGTCTGGAACTCATTGTGTAGAGCAGAGTGGCCTCAAATTCACAGTCACCTTTTTCTCCTAAGTGCTTGGATTAAAGGTGTGTGCCACCAAGCCCAGTCATTAGCTTTGTATTTAAGTGAGGTAATTTAAATTTGATTTTCATTAGGAACTTGGTGTTCATAAGTGGGGAGAGAAGTGAAGAGACTTCAAAGGAGGGGTAAAGAAGAGACTGAGGAAAGGATTACTAACACCAAGGATGTGTGAAAAGGCCATTTGGAAAACTCCTGTTTTATAAGCTGCATATACATGTGTGACTATGCTTATCTCGGAAGTCAAGCCAAAGCCACCCCCCCACACACACACAAATACAGGCTATTGCTATTACTCTTGACTGTCCATTAGAACTTACTGCTTTATTACTAAAGGAACAAGATGCTTTGGTCATAGAACATGGAAAAATCAACTTGGTATTGGCCTGGAAGCATCCTCCCTGCTCACCAGCTTCTGTAGCACTAGAAGGTGCTATGTTCAGTGCTGGAGAGGAAAGTCATCAAGAGCTGTGAACGTGTGAGTTACAGCAATGATGGTGTTGCCCTAGCTACCGTAGCGGTACCAATACTATGGGGTAACCGACAGCTTTGTGATGGGATTTAAGACCCACTCCACAGGAAAAATAAATATGGTTAAGAACCCATGTCTGGGAAGCTCACAGCACCTAAGAGCGAAACCTCCCACTATTATTTTATTAAATGAGCATAATATCAAAGTGCCATTTAAATTTGTATCTCTAAACCCATAGATTAGCACATCTCTCTGACCTCATTGGAGAAGTTTCTTTGGGCAGTGCACGGGTCACAAATGAGACATCTATACCATATCACCCCCTGAAAGGTTGAGGAACCATTGCAGAAGATAAGACTAAAATATGGTGAGAGCTGGAATGTCAGAGAGAACTAGGGTCTTCAGGACATGACTGAACTTACAGCAGCAGTGGCTGACTGCACAATGTTAAAGCAGAAAGCAATCCAGCCTGAATAGGGAGGCCAGTACCTAAGCTCAATAACCCCACCTGAGAAGCCGTTGACAGTTGTTGGCTCCCAAAGGGTGAGCTGGGTTCTTAAGCGTGTGGTCCATAGTGGAGTGATTAAGCTACAGTAGAGGGCTCTACATTCACTAGTATATAGACAGCAAAAAGTGGACCTGGTAAAGCTGGGTGGAGTTGGGATCTGGGAGAAGTTAGAGGTGAGAGTAGGGCGTGATCATGATAAAAATATATTGTGTAAATGTATAAAATTCTCAAAGAATATAAAAATACTGTATTTTTTTAAAAAGAGAAAACATATAGAATTTGGAGTACAGTGTGAAGGGATTACACATAGGGGATTTTATTTTATATCTAGAATAAATTCAATGGTAATTATCAGATATAAGATAAGCATTCTAAAATAATGAAGGAGGAGGAAGAAAGAAGAGGAGGAGGAGAAGGAGGAAGAGGAAGAGGAAGAGGAGGAGACAAGTTTATAAAGGGAGATGAACAGCCATCAAGGAAGTTGTTAACAATTATTAAATGACAAAAGTTAAAAAATTGGAGCAGTAATTTTTGGAAGACACCTGACGATGCAAACAGAGAGGGGAGGAGCTCCTTGCTTCTAGGCAATTTTCAGGTTTTAATAACTGGTTAAGTCCCCAGATGATGTATGCAGCTTGAAAGAACCTATATACATGCGTGGATGTGCTTTGTAGTGAGGACACAGCTGGTGTTCGTCACTGTCCCACCACTAGGAAATGACACATCTAAGTTTGCTGCTCCCCCTAGTCCCCTAGAACAAGCTCTCTGCACAGACATTCTTTTTCTTTGGTGGCTGAGGGCAGGGGCCACACAGATTGAGAAGCTCAACATCGAATAGCTCCCCAGTAACCCACAGCACACAGCCATACGCACGGCATTTTCTCTCACTAAGGCTGCTGTTTCCAACCTGTCTAGCTGATCAAGAGGCAAACTCGTCGCACAGAAACCAAAGACTGGTGAGGCTGGACAAGATCTGAGGTGTCTAAGGTACCGATGAGGAGAAACTGGCAGGTTCCAATGCTGATCCAGCATGGCTGGGGTTGGACGTTCACCTAGCCACCCTCCACCCTCTGCAGAACCGTGGTCACAGGGTTATGGTCACCATCACTGTATTCACATTCTGGGAAGCCAGTTCAGCAAACGCTGCCACTGAGCAGGAGCTGCTTGTGACTTGTCACTCTGAAAGAACACATCTTCATCTTAGGCTGAATGAGGGGTTGGATTTTGAACAGGAAAGAAACCCATTGTAGTTGTAAGAGTCAAGTCAGTCATTTGGTTTTTGTTATCATCTGTCCCTTTGAGTAGTCATCATGTCAACGGCTTCTTAGTTTTTGTTCTTGAAATACTATAATGAGCAAAATATAAGATTTTTGTTTCGAGGGTCTATTTTGCTCTGAGCATAGCAACAGAAGCCTGAGATCCTTCATTCAAAGTCAAAGCTCCTGGCATCTAGTTCATCCTGTGTGGTTATGGGAGGGGGATGACCTTCAACTTGATCTTAACAATGTTGGGGTTGGTGGGGGAAGGCTGTTAGCTGGCATTTCTATAAACCTTAGATGCTGCAGAAACTCCCAGGACCAAAGCCCACGACAGATCATTCATGCCCCCTCCTATCCCATGTCTCCAGCTTCCAGCCTGGTGAAGTGCCTGTCGCTAGTATTCAGAATACCAATACAAGGCACTGTGTGTTTTTCTGGAAATGTAGATGAGAAGGCACAGTGGACAGGGGATGTAAAGATGTTATCTATTTAGCTGGCAAGAGAAAAATCACAGCGGAACTCTTTCCCAGGAAGGAATTCAGAAACCAGATCCAGCACAAAGGAAAGATGAGCCCCGTTGGTCGGTGGCTCACCATCATTTCCTGTGTTGAAACATTAACATTTTCAGATATAATGGGCCTCTTTTTTTTTTTTTCCAGGCCACTAGGCACAGACAATGTGCCCAGGAATTACACAAAGCTGGCCCAGCAGCAGGGCTTTGCACTTGAAACAAAGATCGGGATTTTTCTGCCTGTTCAGAGAGAACGGGGACATGAAGACACAGATGACTGGCATGTTTGGTTGTGAGGATTAGCCTGGTTCTGTGGAATGCCACGCTGGCATCCCGAGCTTGCATTCTACACCCCTTCATGCCACTGCCTTAAAAGGAATGTCCCCCTTGCTGTTAAAAATGCTTTGGGGGTGCTTATCAAAATAAGAGAAGTTGCAGTCAGACGGAAGGACTCAGCGCATTTCTTGACAAGGAACTGAAACGGAAGCAGCTTGCCTTTTTCCTGAGGTTAGTTACCCCAGAGACAGTGTAAGAGTGAAATTCTGAAGAGGAAGTACTGAAACTGATCACAGAAAACCATAGTCTAAGCATCGAGTGCTGGGCTTGTGATTGTCAAACTTCAGGGCTTATTACTGGCACCTAACAGGTCTCTCCTATGTAAGTCCACACTGAGCCGATGTAAGCAGTCATGACAGATGAGCACACATTGCACACAATCAAGGAGACAAAGTATGAGGCGCTGTTTCTCCTGAAGTGTAGGACTGGGTAAAGATTTAAATTGTCAGAGGTTTGGTTTATATTTCATTAGATTATTAGTTATTAACTTAGTAAAAATATAAAGGATACCCCCCTTTAATCTTGGATATTCAACACTCATAAAACAGCTTCAAAAATCATATTTACTGACTGAACACTTGCCATGAAAGGAGAAACAGAATCCTGAGAGGTTAACTAATTTCTAATCACAGCTCCGTCAGCCAGATGCTCATTCTAGGCCATTCCTGTGATTTGAACATAGGAAGGCCTGCTCCAGAAAGGGTCTGAGGAAGAGGAGAGATTAAAAAAAGGGGGGGGGGATCTTAGAAGAAGGCCGGAAGCAGGCTTTCCTTCAGAAAGCAGAGCTTGCTGGAGCCCTCTGAGTCTTTCATTGATGGGCCTGGAGCAGTCTGGCTGTGATTCCCCACAGTTCTCAATGGTTCCAAGATAAGGGGCGCCAAGGAGGGGCTAAACTGGGTTCTGAGACGGCCAGGTGGTCATGCAGAACACTCTCTTTTCAAAATGAGTAAACATAAATGTTTAGTAACTTAAAAACATTGTTTTGAGTGTCATTAATGGCCTGTCTTTTCACTGAAGAGTTTTTACATTTTTTTTTCAGATTTATTTACGTTACGTTATATTATGACTACTTGTCTACCAGTATGTCTGTGCACCATGTCAGTGCAGTTCCACAGAGGTCAGAAGTGGGCACTGGATCCTCTGGCCCTGGGATTATAGATGGTTATGAGCTATGATGTGGGTGCTGGGAGCTGAACCTGGGTCCTCTTCAAGAACAGCAAATGCTCCTGACTGCTGAGATGCCTTTCTACTATCCTGTTTATATTCCAGATTGCAAAGTGGTCCTAGGCTGGGAAGGCTCTCACAGTGATCTCCATCTCTGTCACACCCACCTCACTTGTGGTATGGTTTAAATAAGTAGATGAGCAACACTTCAACTGTTTTGGCAGGTTTCAAGGTACCTGGCAAGATGCCTGTTTTACCCTGAATTACCACTTCCAGACCATCAGTAGCAATTTGACAATTAGATATAGGTCCCATCAGTCAATGATTACTTATTTTATCACTTGAATCTCTACACTCACAAGTGGAGCATGTTCTAGCCTGAACCTACATCTTCCAGTGCAGTGTTTCTGCAAGGTAGTACTTCCAAGGGTTGCAGAATTAAACAATTTACTGACTGCTGCTTTCTACAGATACCAAGGGGCATCGCCATATTGAACATCATGGTCATGGCACTAGAGAAAACCCTTTTGATTTGTTTATGCCAGTACTCCTCCTCAATCTACTTAATTAAAAGTTCCTTAATTCTTCATTTGGAAACCGGAAATAACCGGAACTATCTCCCGGAAGACACTGAAGTACCTATCGTAGAAGTTTCACAAAGCACCATAAACGGAGGAGATAGCATCCTTTACCTGGTACTTTATTCTACTGTCTCTCAATAGCATCTACTAAGAGAATTCTCTGAAGAGCAGCAGCATGGGAGAGACAGGTTTTCTAGCCATATACAGAAGCAACAGAACCTTCAAATACCTGGAAAGCACGAATGTAACAAATGAACTTTTCTCATCTAATGGAGACCCACCTCTAAGGGGATGAAAGTGAAGTCTGAACCATGCTTTCCTGTAGGATCTGGATTCCAATGGGGAAGTCCTCTCTCATTTCACAATCTTGACGTCTATGGTCTCAAGTCAACAGTGAGTATGGGTGACACGAGAGCAAAATGAAATAAGGACTTTTCATTGACAACTTGAAGTGTTACACAGTCTCCCCTCAGTGCAAGAATTCTGTGCCATGCATTAGGAAGGAAGAACATTTTAGATAAGCTTAGTTTAGGCACCAATTCTATGTAACCAGCCCTGAGTGCTGTGTTAATGGCCCAGTGATATGTATTAAGTAAAGCGTCTTTGCCAGGCATGGTGGGGCACACCTGCAATCCTGGTACCCAAAAGGCTGCTGAGAAAAATCATGTACTGGAGGCCCTTAAAGATGAATTGGTGAGATCCTGTCTTAAAGTCCCTCCAAAACGGAGAGAGCAAATGAGCCAATATATAAAAGCAAGATCTCCTTAAAGAGGCATGGCTGTGGCTCAGTGCAGTACATCAGCTGTGTGTGTGGCACACAGTTGTGAAAGGTGGCTGGCAGAGACTTACGCGGGCCCAATTATGCATTAGACTATAGAATATGAATAGAGCAGAGGATGCCTCACTACGCAGGGGTGTAGGGTAGTTGGTTTCAGACCGATCTGGCACCAAGAACTAGAAAATTGTATGTAAATGTTTGATGATGTTGGGCTGTAAAATCAGCATGAACCAGTGGGTCTAAAATAGCACAGAAGAGAAAGCCATTGAGCTTGCAAAGTGATGTTGAGAGAACCAAACCTAAGGAAGCTTGAACTAGACGCGTGGATGGAAGACCAAATCCTGTGACAATTTCATTTCCCCAACTGGGCCCACTGAAAGTATCTGGGATGCAAAGAGCTGAAGCTTGGAAGCTTGAAGGCTAGCAAAGGAAGTGTTTACACTGGACCAGGGCACACATGGAAAGCTGTGAGTCCAGGAATACAGTCTACGTAATAATAGCACACAGACAGAAGCAATGGAATACAGAAACAAGGATCAAACCCACAATTGGTACATGACACAGGTGGCACTTTTCAGCAGCAGGGAGAGCTAACAGGTGCCATGTGGCTTCACTATAGTATGTGGTTTCCCCCACCCCCTTCCCTTCATGTTTGTTCTGGTTCTCTTTAGCAAGGTCCTGCTTTCGGACCATTTTGAAACTACTAGCATTTCCCCTGAGGCTTCATTTGGATGGACATTTCTTTATCTTACGGTTTCTTTTCCTGACTAAAAGCACATGAAGTCATGTATTAATTTAACAAAGCAATCACAACAGTGGTCCATGGTCTACATATGTCCTGAGATAGCTGTGCACGACACTGAACACATTTGTAGGTGACTGTGTCATGTTCAGATGTCAAAAGCACCTCTGGAACTTTGATGACACTAATGTGAACCTTTCTCTATTTTGTTTCCAAACATACAAACATCTGTCAGCTGCTTCCAACTGGAACCACCAATGCACCTTTAATTTGAAGTAGCTAGGCGAATTAATGAGACTATCAGAGCCTGCCTCTCTTTCGTCTGTTAGTGGCCATTGCTCTCACCAGCTCATTAGATTCCACCCGAGAAATGGACATCCATTCTCCATTCCCACCCTCCTTCTGAAGGCCACCTAGTTCTTGGGAGTCGTGTTTGTTGTGATGCCCTGCACCTGTTTACCCTTTGTCCTCATTGTTAGATCACCTGCTTCAGTGGTCCCTTCGCCTTTCTCAGCAGTGCTACCACATCACCCACATTAAGAAGCCCATCATAGACAAAGTATGTTCAGATTGTCTCAATTGGTGCTGATGGTGAAAGATAGGTGTAGCCAGATCAGTAAGAGAGAGGAAGAGGAGAACAAAAGCAGATCTGGGAGGAAGACTCAAAGGGGATGCTTAAATATTTAAAAGGATTAGTATTGTCTTCTCTGAGAATCTTCATAGGAATTTTTTTTTCTCCAGGCAGTCTATAATTCTCAGCAATATTTTATCTAAAGGCATGAAATAAGGATGTCAGCTATAAGTTAAATTCTTTCTTAAGTGTTCAAACTATAAAATAAAATAACATTTTCATGAGCCACATATTAGGCTGGGGAAAATCATTTTGCCACTTGATGTAAAAGCCAACAGCTTTCCTAAGATATTCTGAGGACCTGAGGGCTGGAATGGGCGAGAGATCACTGGCCACATAAAGCAGGGTAGACCCTCTTAGTCTGGCTTCTGCCCATCTGGGAGAGTAAGGAGACAAAATAAACGAGGCTAGGGTGCTGTACAGGGGTGCACATGAAAACATTACTTGGGTAGTTAATCTTAAACTCTATATCGGTGTTTGCAAAACACTGCCCAGTAAAGGGAACAGCCTGTGGGGTGACAAAGCAAGGTGTACACTGCTCCTGAAAGAGGCTGCGAGGACAGATCTAGGGAGGAAGCTGCAAAGGCAAGAAATGACAGGAAGGACAAAAGAGCTAAAGATACACTGGTCGTCAACTCTACCACAGGCCTTGTGGTTTACACTCTGCTCCCTGCCACCCTCCTGCTGTCCCTCAGCTTTGACAGTGTTAGTAAGGCTCAGGTGACATCTGATCTGTGAATGATCAGGATGAGGCTGAACATACGAAATCCCCCAAACCATCTCTACACATGTATGTACTTTCCTATCACCACCAAGCATCCTCATCTGCAATCCCCACTTTCTACACCAACTACAGGCACATCTAGGTACCCGACCTATTGAATCTCTCTAAAACACTATCAAATTCCGAGACTTATAAATGCAGAGCATGGCTTCCATGTCCACTCTTCTTACAGTAGCACTGTTAAATCCAATTCTACCTCAAATGACAGAAAGTGGTTTCCTTTATTATTTGCAAATTTAATTAAGCCGAATTTCATACTATCTGATTTTGTTTCCAGGATGCCATTCCTCTAGCATCATTCAGAGGCATGGACTCCGAATCCCACCTGTGAACACAGAGAGGCCAATAGTTTTATTTGATTTGCCCAGAAATAAATTGCTATTATATTCTTACAGCCACTGCGGATAAAACCCCTGGCTGCAGTACAAAGCCGAATGACCTCGTCACACTCCACTGAGCAAGGTTATTGGCCTCAGGCTTTCTGCTTTTCATATCACCACTGCAAGTGAGCGTGCTCTAGAGAGGGGCATGGAGCAGAAAACAAAGGTCAACAGGTTCACATATACTTTTTAACTCACAAGCCCAAAAGCAGTAGAGAAAAGAGCTGCTGCTAAAAATCTCAAGACTTCTGCAGCAAGCCATGAATAGTGAGAAAACTGTGATTCAAATGATTGACTAGTTAGCGTTTTCAAGGACTAGCTAGTCATAAGGATTTTTTTTTTTTTGTAATGTCTGGCACTACCAGCATAGAAACATATCAAGCTGGGACTAAACATAAGAGAATTGAGTTCTTTAAATGTAAAATATAATTTGCCATGTCTCTGAGTTATGCACAGCAGTTCATTGCAACCACTTGGTAAATTTTTCAGGTGTAAATATTAATTTATATATCAAAGTCTTGACAACATTAAAAACTGTCAAGCTACATGTCTTTGATTTCTTCTATATGGTGCTGGGTCACTGGTAGTTCTACTGATTATGGGAAGTCTGGGGGAAAGAAGAGAGTGATGAAGGTCCAGGCACTGAATATTGTTCCCTGACATACTAAGACAGAACACAGCCCTTAGTGATGCCTGAAAAACGGCATCATTTTAGTCACTGCAGACACGACAGGAAGTAGGTTGACATAAAAAAAACCTAGCGGTAAGGAGCATATCTCAACGTAGAGGGATCATATACGATAAGCCAGTAACCAACATTCCATCAGATGGGGAAAGTCAGGAATGAGGAGGGACCTCCACGCTCGCTCAGTACAGTCCTGGGAGACTTGGTTAGACCAAGAAGACAATGAGGAAAAGAAAAGGGATCCAGGCAAAACAAAGCAGTCAAATTGTCAAACTATTTCCATTTACAGATGACTTCGTCCTATTCTTAAAAGTCACCAAAAACCCCACCTAAAACACTTAGACATGATCCACACTTTTAGCAAAGTGGCAGAAAAGAGAATCAACATGTAGAAAAATTTCCATATAACTGTAAAACATGCTGAAAGAGAAACCAGGAAAGCAATCATATTTAAAATTCCTTTAAAAATCTCATGAATAAACCTAACTAAGGAAGGCAAAGATCTCTACAAGCAAAATTTCAAAACACTAAGAATGTTTGGCTGGACCTGGTGGAACAAACCCATTATCCCAGTACTAGGACTTTGGTGAGGATCACAGGGCTCAGGACTCTCCCAGCTAGCTAGGCCACAGGGGATATGTTTCACAAACAATCAATGTCCCCCAAACCAAAACCAAACCAAGAAGGCATAGGGCTCTACCTAGAAAAGAATGCTAAAGAAGTTAAAGAAGACATTAGAAGACAGAAAGATTATCTCATGCCCATGGATTGGCAGCATTAATATTATGAAAATGGCTATAGTATAAAACTGTCCTACAGACTGAACACAATCCCTATCAAGTTCCAACACCATGCTTCACAAAAAAGCAAAACAACCCTAACATTAAAAATAAAGACGAAATTTGAATGCATGTGGTCTATACTGAGTGGCACCTGGCATGCCGACCACAGGACCACTTTCAACAGGAAGAATATTAGTTTCATACATGCTATAAATTTTGCTCCTTGATATTTGTCCTGGAGGAATATAGGTCCATGCCAGGGACACACAGCCTAATTTATATTTATATTTATATTTATATTTATATTTAATGACCATCCATTTTGGAGATAAGCAGATTCATGCCCTGCCTTCCATTGGAGCAAGTTTTAAGATCTCTCACCTCACACATGAATTTCAATAGGTTAAAAGAGACCTGGGATGGGAGGGAGGCCCCAGGGTGGCTATAGGGGTGACTCCAACTGAAACTCCTAGCAGTGAGGGGTAAGGATCCAGAAAGGGCCACTTCTTGTAGCCAGGCAGAACTCCCAGTGGAGAGGTAAGAACAGTAACCACTTCTACCTAAAGTGTCCTGTTTACAAGAAATGCAGGGATAAAGATGGAGCACAGACTGATGGATTGGACAACCAATAACCAGCCCAACTTGAGACCCATCCCATGGGCAAGCACAGTCCCTGACACTGCTATGCCTGCGGGCAGGATCCTAGGATAACTGTCCTCTAAGAGTTCACCACCCAGCAGCTGACCGAAACAGATGAAGAGACCCACAGTCAAACATTAGATGGAGCTCGGGGAGTCTCGAGGAAGAGTCAGAGTGGGGCAGGGATGGAGAGGGGAAGGAGGGAAGATTGAGGGACCTAAGGAGGATAAAGACTACGCAGGAAGACCACCAGAATCAACTAACCTGGGCCCATGTGGGCCACCAGAGACTGAACTACTAACCAAAGAGTGAGCATGGACCGGATCTAGACCTCCTGCCCATATGTAACAGATGTGCAGTTTGGTCTTCATGCATGTCCCCCAACAACTGGAGCAGGGGCTGTCCCTGAATCTGTTACCTGTCTGTTGGTCTTGTTCCCCTACTGGACTACCTCATCTGGCCTCAGTGAAAAAGGATGCACTTAGACCTGCAGTGAGTGATGTGTGTGTGTGTGTGGGGGGGAATTGGGGTGGATGTGGGGAGGTGATGCCCAGGGGGGATTCCCCCTTCTCAGAGGAGAAAAGGAGAGGAAGTGAGGGGAGGAACTTCGAGAGGAAGAAGTTAAAAGGAAGGGGGCTGATATTGGGATATAAATGAATAAATAAATTAATTTATTTTTTTAAAAAAAGCAAAAACAAAACAATTTTAAAATAGTAAAAAAAATTCATATAGAATCAAAAGGGACCTTAGACAGACAAAGCAATCCTGATCAAGAAGAACCATGCTAGTTGATCCATAAAATCTGACTTCAAGTTACAAAATAGAGTCACAGCAACAAATATTGCATGATACAGGTACAAACTAGATGCACAGATACATGAAATATATAATAGAGGACCCACACAGTGCTAGCTACTTTAGTTTTGACCAAGATGCTAACATACACATTGGAGAAAAAAAAAAAAAACCAGCATCTTCAACAAATCATGCTGGCAAAACTGGATAGTCACAAGTAACAGATGGAACTAAATGCCTAAGTCTTACCTGTTCAAAATCAATTTAAAATGGATCAAATACCCTAATGTAAGATCTGAACCTCTTCAACTGTCACAGAAAAGTATAGGGAAAGACTTCAAGATATTGACACGTAAAGGACTTTCTAAAAGACAGCAACTCAGAAAAGTACCAACAATTAATTAATAGGATGGCATGAAACTTGATAGCTTCTGAAAAGCAAAATGATTGACTGAAAAGACAGCCAATGTAATGGGAGAAAGAGATTGTTGTTTATGTCTGACAGAGATATCTAGGATATCTAAACAACAACACCCCAAACCCTCCAAATCAAACTAAAATGAACAAAACACTACTAGAAATGCAAACAACATAATCAGCAAATGGACTAATGAACTGAATAAAAAGCACTCATAAGATGAAGTTAACATGTCCAATAAATACATGATGACATGCACTTCACCCTCAGTTATCAGGGAAATGCAAATAAAAACTCAGAGGTCCCATCTCATCCAAGTCAGAATGGAAGTCATTAAGAAACACAAATTCTGGCCAAGATGAGGCTATAGTGCCATATCTACTCTGCCATATTTACTCTGGTGGAACTGTAAACTGGCCAATCCACTGTGGAAATCAGTATCTAGGTCCTTCAAATGACTAAAATTAGAACTAGCATGTGGCTGGTCTTTACCACTCCTGGGTGTATGTACTATTGAAGGGCTCTGAGTCAGCGTGCCAGAGAGATGCTTACACACACATGTTTACCGGAGCACTGTTCACAGCTATCAAATTATGGACTAGGTGTCCACTGACAGGTCAATGGTTAAAGAAAAGTGTGTGTGAATGTGTGTGTGTGTGTGTGTGTTTAGCTGTAAAGAATAAAATTATGAGTTTTGCTAGATAATAGATGTAATACAGCATCATCATATTAAACTAATCCAAACTCAGATAATACATGTTTACTTTCATATGTTGATCCTAGATTGTATATAGACATATAAACACACACATATACATGTGACATAAAAGCAGGAGGGATAATGGGGAGTAGAGCTACTAAGAAGAGTGGGAGAGGAAGGCGGGGATATAGTAAATGATTTGGTCACAGTCCATGACACACTTAAAGAAGAACTGTTTTCATAAAACCTATCATATTGTGTAATTAATATAAACCAATAGAATTTTTATAAGAAAAGAAACGAAAAGAGCAGTACAGTAAGAGATCTAGACCTCTAACCAAAGGAGAGCTCTGGCTTGGGCAATTTGCAGATGTAGAGTGAAGCCAGTCAGAACCCTGAGTGGAGAGGAACACCTACTGGCAAAGAGGGTAAGAGGCTGGTGCATTCTGAACACCGGAGTTTAAATAATACATGTCCTAGCTTCTACATGAAAATAATGGCAAGGAATATGTAATGCTTGATGGTAGCTATAGGGGAAGACACTGTACAAGTTTCTCCTATTTTCTCATGTATTTGTTGGAATGCCCCGGGTAATGTAAGATTTCCCTCAAAACATTTAAAAAACTGCACAAGAGTTTCAAGAACACCCAGTCAGGGACTCCACTCCTTTGCCTATCCATTGCAGTTGATCCCATTGAAGTCTTCAGTACCTCTTGTTTGTGGACACCCAGTGGGAGGTGTCTGTCTGTCATTCTTTCTGTATCCAGTCTCTTTTCTTTCCAACATTCTGCATCCCACCTTGCTCAGTAATTTTCCTACAGCACAAGATTATCAGACTAAGTGAAAAAAAAAATCCTCTAAGGGTCTTCTCATTTGCTAAGAATGAAATTTCAAACATCTAAGCATTCAGGTCAATTCCCTGCGTGACCTCACTTTTTCCAGTCTGAACATTCATTTCTCTTCATTGGTCACTTGATGCTGTAGTCAGACAGCCCTGGTTAAGAAACAGGTCCCCTCTCAGCAAGTAATTTCCCCACAGGGAATGTTCCATTCCCACAGGAAGAGCCCTCCGCACCTAATACTCAACCCCCCAATACCTGTTTGGTAGCCTTCAACTATACACGTGTACACACATGCATGTGCATATGGAGGTCATATATCAACTTTAGAGCTATCTACTTTGTTTTTGGGGGAACAGAGCACGTTTGTGGGTGCTGGGATCTAACTCAGCTCCTCATGCTGGTGCAGCAAGTCCATCACTGACCATGCTGTCACTCCAGTCCCATTTGGTAGTTTCTTGAATGCTAAGTGGTTTCTTGAATGCTCAACATAATTTCTTTTTATCACTTTCCTTAGCCAGAATTAAACCTACCTTCTCCTGCACTCCTGGGATATTTCATTCATTCCCTTATTTTTCTATTCTACTTGCCTTTATTATGTCTGTCCATGACTGATATCTATTTGTGAAGGTATAGCTTGGTGTTTATTTGCCCATCAAGCAACAATGCAGGTGTCTGTAAATGGCATCAAGAATATGAAATGGCATCAACAATATGCCTTCTTAAACAGGCCCCGCATTACCATAACATCAGTTAACATGCCAGTGTGAACAGGAGACATTTCACAATGCCCCACTCCCTTTAGATGAAAAGCTAAAGGCTATTAAAAATGCTGAGAGAGAGTGGGGGGAGGGAGGGAGGGAGAGAGAGAGAGAGAGAGAGAGAGAGAGAGAGAGAGCTATTTTCCCACAGTGATGAGCACCCTATGGTTATCCAATACCAAGTAGTTGGCTCTGAAAAATATAAGCAAGCAATACTAAACAGATTCAGTAGGTTATATTTATAAATTTATTTGAATATTAAAGAATAAGATACCATGGAGTCCATACGAAGTAGAGAGTGAATGGGAGATCTTGGAAGGAGAAAAGGGGGTGAGGTAATTATATTTTATAATAATAAAAAAGAAACAAAGAACATGATGCCACCCATAGATTTAGCAATGGTTGCAGTGAAAGAGGGAGGGAGGGAGACAGAGGGAGGGGTGGAGGAAGAGAGAAGGAGGGAGGGAGGGAGGGAGGGAGGGAGGGAGGGAGGGAGGGAGGGAGGGAGACAGAGGCAGAGAGAACATATCAGTTTTCTCTAGAGTAAAATCATCCTTAGACACAGGTGTATATGCATAACACTGATTGAACTCAGCAAGCATGTGTATACATATATAAAACAATAGAAATTAAAGTAAAATAGGTCAAGAATTTGAAAGGGAGGGAGAGGCAGAAGAGATGTAAATACAGTACTCATATATGAAATTCTCAAAAAAAATAATTCAAATTTAAAAATAACAACTGCAAGACCAAGGGCTTCTCCTCCCCTTGATGGCTCACTAGGCCAGGGGAGGGTTAGGGAGCAGGGTCAGGGGAGGGAGGGTATAGGGGACTTTGGGGATAGCATCTGAAATGTAAATGAAGAAAAATATCTAATAAAAAAGTTTAAAAATTAAAAACTTTGTATTTGTGCCTCTTATAATGCCTATGTTCCTTACACACAGTTGATGCTCAAAATTTTAATTTGACCACCTGTTAGGATCAGCACTTTAAGTCTCTCGTTTTTTAGTGTGTGGGGTGATAAAGTAATAGACTGTGGCATGCTACTGAGAATAAAGACACAGGGCAGAGCTGGGAAAGCACTTTGAAAGGTCAATTACTGCTGTGCTGTTGGTTTCCCCAACCAAACTTACAGCAGGAACTCTTCAACCTGGAGCGGAGACAACTGATCCCAGCTGTTCTGTGTTCTCCTAGAACGTATTATTCCCAAAGTACAATTAAACACAGCGCTAGAAAAACACCACAAGGAGAAAAATGCCATGAAACTCCCAATGCGAAAAGCCACACTTCTAGTCTCTATATTGCTTCATAAGTAAAAGAAAATATTAAGACCCAGAAGTTAGACAAGATTAATTTTAGGAAGAGGAAATACCTTAAATAGAATCATTAGATAAAGGTATTGTAGTGCCTTTCTTTCATCCTAAACTGATGAAAATTTTTTTTTCTGACTCTTATTGGCAGTCATTTTTTTTTTTAAAGCAGAATCTTAGTAAAACAGGACATTCTTAATTAGATCCTCCTCACCTGTGTCCAGCTAAGTGTTGACAAGGAAACGTAGGCCGTATTTCATTGTGTGTACACCTCCCTTTCACTCTACCTTCTAGCTGTGAAATGCATTTTCATAGCTGAGAAGTCTGACATCCTCCCACACTAGCGCCCGCCCTGTTAAGTAGATTCTCTCTTCTCCTGCTCATTCTCTCTTCATTCCTCGTCCACTTTATTCATCAAGCAAACCATCGCACTTTTGGCCCCAGGTTTTCTGGCCTCATTCTTTTCTTCAGCCAGTTAACCATAGTCTTCATTTTAATCTTGTTTCCCACAGTGTAGTAAGGTCAACTCTTATCATTTTCTCTGCTTTGTACAGTCTTTCAGATTAAAGGCCTACCAGATATTAGAACACCGAGCTTTTTGCCTCCATTTTGCTGAGCTGCAAAGGCTGACCTAGAAATAACTTCTCACTCCCTTCACATCACACAGTGGATTGCTAACTCATGCATGTGGGGCTTACAAAGGAAAGTTCTACACGGCTCTGGTGCTGTCAACATTAACCGGGTCTCCCACAGCTTTGAACTGCCCTAGAGATGGAATATTTGTGAAATGCTGAGGTGCTGTGACATTTCTGCCCTGGAAAGAAAAGCCGATTCTTCTTTCTCAAATGGCACGGACTTGTGAATCTCCAATTGACCCACCGAAGGCACTGCTGCATGCCTGTCAGAGGGAAGGCTGCAGAAAATATCTGCATTCACACTAGCAGGACAAAGGTTCATGTCAGTCTGTCTGTCTCCCCCTGGTTCTTTTGCTTAGTCATGAATCCAGCTCCTGAGCTGGGATTTACTGTATGGATAGAAACACGCAACAAAGAACGGATGATGCCTGTTCCTAGCAGGTACCCCAAATCAGAATCCTGCCTGACCACCAGAAGTTCCCAGAATAGGTTCATTTTCTAGCCGGTCTTCAAAATGAATCAACAGCCCCAGCCAATACCTCACCTACAGTCTTCTGAAAGATGTACAGGAAGGGGACCCAGTTCAGTCACTGAACCTAACAGATTGCAAAACAAATAAACAAACAAACTTGCCCTTAGGCCATAGATGTTTGGGGACATTTCTCATAGTCATAGGTGACAAGTGTGCCTGGGAACTAACTAGGTTGTATGAATGGCCACTGGCTTGAGGATGTCTTAAAGTGGGTCTTATCAGAGAGGAACGATGGTGACAGCGCTCATTGAGAAGGACACCACTGGACAGATAAGGTCTTACGGGAGTCTGTCATGGCCAGCCAGAGAGGAGAGGTACTGCCTGAATCAAAGGATATAGAATCGGTCCAGGAGATAGAGGTGGATGAGAATCTCTAAAAAACAATAAATATGCCCCATATACAGAAGTCTGTAAAGTCTACATAGTGAGCCCAAGAGTCTATGAGGCCAAATTACAACTTCACCAGTCCTTTAAGTCTTTGGTCATCGGCCTGAAACTTGGACAGAGTAGCCTAGACATCAGAGAGAACAGGTAGGAGGAAAGAAAGGCTTACCATATTCTTTTCTTTTGTGTGTTTCTATTGGGTCTGGATCTCGTGGTGGGAAATGGGAAGCTATAAACCTTCTGAGTAGGTTTATAGCTCTCATACTTGATCAGATGTCCCTAGGGTTGTTGGAAGATTTTCTTCATGAGAGCAGACATAGGTTGCTTTATGATCTTGAAGTGACTGGAGGAAGTATGAGTTCTGTTAAGACATGTTGCCCTTCGGAGGTGCTGCTAAATGCTGAAAGTGAGTTTGAAATGGGGTTCTCAACCTGGGCTTCTGACAGTTGGGTCCATTTCTCTCTGTGCTGAGACTTTACTAAGTCTTACTAGTTTAATAAACGACATACAAATCAAATGGAGACATTGGAGACACAGCTGTGTGGTTCTTTGTCTGAAGGAAATTTGGGGGAAGTAGAGTCTCACACTTGAACAACAACAACAACAACAAAAAACCCCACTCCCTTAAGAGAAAACTATGCACAAGTAGAAAAAAAATTATTTCTACAAGTGATAAACTGTGGTGCCTGTCTATGGACAGTACGGTGAACATTGTAGCTTGTTTGACTTTGTTGCAATTTCTTGGTTATGAATTTGAACCAACTTAAGATGTCGGAAAAGGAGCCTAGAAGACCTGAAGGAAATGTTTGTTAAAATAGCAGTGCATTTTCACAGCACTTTCGCCTTTCTCTCGTAGTCATGCACACTCCTACAATGGCACGGGTTTTGTCTTAAGAAGACTTCGGAAGGGGTAGGGACTGTGAAGGTCGTGGCACCCACATGAGAATCACAGCAGCCAGGACTGGGCACCTACTTCCTCATCTGTTGCCATGACTTATTAATGACATTTAATATTTTCTAATAACAAATCAGTTTGTGTTACTTGTAGGAAATTATGGAAAGTAGAGAAAATGCCAAAGGTCAACAGTGCCACATATCCTCTCCTGTGAATGATGAGAACCAAGTCTTTCTCAGTGTGTAATGGACGTGAAGTTATGCTCTTAGCAAAAAAGGAAGGGATTGTAGGTCTCTAGGGACATCTATCATAAAGAAAATCTTTGTTCTACCTGCACACAGGCGTGTATCTCCTTTGAGTTTTTCTTGCCACATGTCAGAGCCACATCTTAAGGATTTCCACTATAGAAGACACTGGGGACTAGATAGTTGCTCCCCTCCAATGGCCTGCACTGATTCCTGTAATCAACTTATTAATTGTATTGCTCAGGAATGCTCAGATGAAATGTTGCTCACGTCTCTGCCTTTATGTGTCTCCTTTCAATCAGTGAGGTGATTTTGCCCCTAGATGTTTGGTAAGGTCTGGAGACATTTTGGGTTGTCACATCTGGGTGAAGAGATGACCATGGCACTTAGTGGGTAGATGTAGGGGGTGTGTCAAGTCATGCTCAGATGCACAGCCCGGCCCCATAGATACAGCAGAGAATTACAGAGCCCCAGGTCAACACTGCGAACAGTTCAGTCTGTAGTCACCACTATCTCTTTTCCTCATTTGATTCTCCCCCTCTCCAAGTCATAATTACACTGAATATCAGCATTTTTCATAAATCTTACTAACATGATATGATTTTCTCCCATCATTATTTTTCAAAATGTGATACTTAATGCAGCAGGAACATCCAGAGCATGATTTAACTGCTCCTCACTATGATTGCCAGCCCCACTTCCTCAGCATCCTAACATTGAAATGAACACTCCTGTCTCTATTTCTCTAATACATGTCTTTAGGTGGCTTCCTAGAACTATAATTATTGATTCAAATGAAATGAGCACCTTCCCTTCTCACTCCTTAACTTTCCCCATGAGGTTGGGCGGCATGCTTGAGGTCCCTGAGGCCTGCTCTCCTGTGTACCTTGCTGAATGGGAGGCTGAGATGCTGACACCACCATTGCATCTATAGCCTGTGTGTGATCTCAAGTCTTTGACCTCCAGTCTCCTAGCTGAAGGTGTGAGGCACCCAACTCAGCCACAATGTCCATCTTGTCCTAATAAACACATCTTGACCACTTAGTCTACAAAGTGATTTCTCAAGGCTTATGTCTATGAAGATAGAGCAAGGTCAGAGTTTGGCAAATTTCCCTGTCCTGTGAGTGGAAACTACCTCATTGTCACTAAAGTGACCACAATGCCTTCACATGACACAAACACAAATGTATGCATACACACTTTACATAGCGAAGAGCTTGGGCCCCCAGGTTTACTACACAAACGTATTTCCCTGCCTGCCCCTCTCCAGCAGGTGGTGCTGTTTTTCCAATGTTTAAACTTAACTACGCTGCAAATTATAACTTTTGATTGATTGTGCAGGGCTGCTCAAGGGTCTTTAATGAAGTCTACTTTGCGCTTTGCTAGTATTGAAATTGCTCACGGGCCCCAAATTGAATCGGAAAAATGAGACGGCGCACCTCAAACATAAAACCAGTCTGCTCAGAATTGATGAAAACAATGTGTTTGAAAAGTACCGCAGGCAACCAAATGATGAATCACCTCCCCACAGCAATGATGGATTAAATTTAACTTATTTCCTAGTGACTTAACTTATTTCCTAGCAGCATAGGAGAAAATGGTTTGGGGACGCCGTGAAACTCTGAGATGGGAATTGAACAGGGCAGTTACAGAAGTTCATGAGTGGTGATAGGGTTTCATATTGTTCTTAGGGCAGATGCCTGCCTATCGTGAGTATTCCTAGGTCATGAATTAAATGGTGGGTGTTAGAAGTTGCTGATTTTGCCAAATAATTTGCTGTTTGGATAGAAGAGGTGTAAGATCTCCTTTTGGCCAGCAGGAGCAGAGACCAATTCTTCTTGTCCACATGGGTAACAGGTCCTCTTGAACACAACTGGGACTCAGAAGAACTCTTTTCTTCATTGAGGCAGTGTTTACAATGAGGAAAGTAGGCCAGTCTAACCTTCCTGGGAACAGTGTCAGTCTGGGGGAGGATTCAATTTCAATAAGGTACCTTGTCTTCTATTCATGACCAGGGAAGAAAAGGGTCCTCTTAGAAAAGGAAAAGAACAAATCCAAACAAACAGAAAACAGACCACCCTTAAAATTCAGCCCACAGTCTGCACATCCCAAACACCAGTCACTAATTCACAGAGGAAATCCATCCAAGTTTCAGAAGAACAAACATAGTACACAGCCTACTGGCAGTTGGTTGCTAAGGAAATGAGCTATAGTAATTTCTACTCCAACTTTGTATTGTGACATAGGAGTTGTTACATGTTAGTCAAAGAAATGAACATACATTACAAATTATGTAAGTAAGGCATGCCCAAGTCCAAAGTAGGACAAAACAGTATTTCTCAATTATTTCTAAACATTTCTGGATTAACCCAATTATGAACTATTTTTATATAACCTGGTAATACTAAATATATGAACCCCTTTTATTTCACACACATATACATGATTGTACATAGACTTAAAAAAAAAAATCACAAAAGGTAGTTTCCCTTACCAAAGTGCTGGGCGTTTGAACAGAGGCAGGGCAAGAAGAGTTAACATTCTCTTTGAGATCCCTTGGCATCTAATGACATCTCAAAAACAAGTCACAACTTATGTAAGCTAACTCCTGCTTTAAGGAAATACAGAGGTCACTTATCTTTCTTAACCTATACTCCAGGTTTGGCCTTTAATGCTAGAACTTAACAAATGGAACCATTTGTAACCCAGCAGGTTTTGCCTTTAGATGCCTAACTTGCTCATCTTCACATCAGCTCCATTTTATGGATTTTGTTTTGTTTTGTTTTGCTCCTTGAAGTACATGACATCTGGTGACCAGTTTTACTCCCAGAGATGCTTAGGGTAGACATTTTGAAACTAAATTTTTTAAAGCTATTAGTGACTTTATAGATTTGAGATTATCAATGTTCATGTGGCAAAATATATCAGCTAAGTCTTGCAGGCAGAGAAAACCTTTGCTGACAGCGGTTCCCTTGTCAGGCAGTAGATTCAATCACAAAGTTTCCAGCTTAAAGGTGAAAATGAACCGTCTCTAAGGGGACTCCATTGCTAGTCATGTGAAAGCTGGTGTGAGAAATCTCCATGACCGTCACAGTTGAAGGGCTCAGTCATATTTGTCAGGGTCTCATACCATAGTTTATTATCAGCATACGGAAATGCTTTCCCGTTTATCATCACATTGTATCTGTGCAATCCATTGCACTCAGTTCTCTTTTCAAGGGAAGCCAAAGGAACCGGAGAAAAGTTATTTTATGTGTAAGCTTGAGAGACTGCATCTCCCTACATTTCTGTACGTAATCAAATTTACTTTCATATGATCATACTCTGTATGTAGGAGACAAAAATACACCAAAGCATGGATAAGACACAGTCAGATGTTAGTTGAGTGATGCCAGCAAACGCTAGTCACAGAACTGCCTAAGAAACAGTAAAGGAATTTAAATACCCCAGGCAGACTTAAGGACATTGTTGCCTTCCAATTCTACTTCATTACTTAGAAAAGCAACTAAGTTTACTCGTGGAACAAAAGTAGCAAGTAAGCACACTCTCTGCTTTCTCGGACTTCCTGTTTCCAGTAGGTTCTTTACAGGTCTCTGCTATTTACAAGGTCCTTTTGGACATTGTTCTGTGTTCTTGAAGTATGTTTGTTAGGTCTTGGCACTGTGTAGGGTGTCCCATTTCCTGCAAAGGAGAGAGTTGGCAAAGACACAGCTACCTGTCCTGCCAGCAGTGTGATTTATGAGAAAACGATGGGGCAGGAATAATCAACTTGGGTCTCCCTTTCCTGTTGGACACGGCCATTTCTCAGTGGCTCAGGCTGTTTCCTGCCCATGTTCCACTTTGTTGCAATTTTCTCGTTTTCCCCCCCAGTGAAGAGTTTCTAACCTCACTTACGGGTGATATCTCTATCTCTATCATGTATATGTATATGTATATGTATATGTATATGTATATGTATATGTATATGTATGTGTATGTGTATGTGTATGTGTATGTGTATGTGTATGTGTATGTGTATGTGTATGTGTATGTGTATGTGTATGTGTATGTGTGTATGTGTATGTATATGTATATGTATATATACATACATACATACATACATACATACATATAAAATTATGAGTGTGTTCTTGAGACATTTCTTATTTCTAAATCAATGCATGTTCTGCTTGGGTGCAGAGGCTAGTTTGGAGACTGATTCTTTCTGAAAATTCCTGTAAATTCTGAGTAATTTCCCCATCTTTCAGTCTATCTGGATATTTAAGTAGTAGGAGAAAGGGGACACACACGACCCTGAACCTGGGATGGAGTGCTGTCTCTGGGTGTGCATCTAGGTATGGGACATTGGGAGGACTTTCTCTCCTTTCCTAAGTCAAACAGAAAACATTGCTAGGACATGTGGAAACTAGAGCTCTGTGACCATCACGGTGCTGCTTGGCTTGCATGGCCTCTCTGTTTATTTTACTGTGACTGGAAGCTTTTGATTGAGTTCTAAGAAAACCCCATGACAAATATGATCCATGGATGATAGGTTTTTTTTCTCTGCTGGTGAAATGAGTCAATTCATGCCAGACTAGAATACATTGAAGCTGCTCTTTAGTGGGTGGGTTCACTGGCCCCAGGAACCTAGGCTAGGGAAGTTGACATGGGGAAATGGAGAGAAAAGCGAGAGAGAGAAAGAGAGAGAGAGAAGGAGAGAGAGAAAGAGAGAGGGGACAAGCTCAGAGAAAGAAGAGAAGGAGAAGAGGAGAGAGAGAGAGAGAGCAAAATGTCTGTATTCTATAGGGAGGAGGCTCTAGGGGAAGGGCAGCCCAGTTCCTGGGCTGGAAAGTGTAGGGTTTGGGGGCCAGGGTATGCCAACTCAGGACTGAGGGTTGCTGCAGAGGACCCGGAGGCCAAGTCTGCTTTGGTATGTAGGCCAGGGAAGTTGACATGGGGAAATGCACCTCAGGCCCTTGTCCCAGAGTCTGAAACCAAACAATGGGTAGCATGGAGAAGTAAAAATCACAACATGTTCTTAGGGCGATGTGGGAAAGGAAGCAGGTGTGTACAGGAGGGGTGGCGGGCAATCAGTCACCCTCATGAGAGGATGCTCGCTGCTCTGTGCTCTTCATGTCTGAGAACTTGCCCTGATATTCAGCCACTTTCTCTGGAAACAACTTTGAATGTGTTTCTGTTGCTTGCACCCAGCCTGTCTCTAAGAAAAGCCTTGGCTTCTGTTCTGACACAGAATGTCATTTCATGTGTGATGAGAACTGTTATGATTTTTTAGCCTGCCAGCCAACCATAGCTTTTTCCATGGTCCAGGAAAGGGCTCAGTACACAGTCAGGATCAAGTAGAGTCTAATCTACATGCTCTTCTTTCAAGCCACCCTAATGAAGGCTGGAAAGGAGCTCTTGGCTTACCAAGTGGCTGATTTCCAACATCCTTTGAGTACTGCTTTACCCACAACCATTATCTAGAGGTGATGCAATCTGAGACTCCTGATAGGAGCCAGGATGTCAGGCTAGACCCATGCCCCGTGTATGTAAAGCTTTATCCTATATGAATATACCCATGATAAGGCATAATTCATAACTTAGGTAAGTAAGAATATTAACTATAAAAAGTAGGCTATGATTACATATTCTAATAATAAATGATAAAGCTTATGAATATTTATTTCTGAAATTTCCTATTTCATCTCTTCAGATTACAGTTGCCAGCAGATAACTAACCCACAGAAAGCAAAGTCACAGGCATATGAACTACTGCATGATTCTTCCACACAGCTATTCAGGTCTTTGGAGCCAAAGTCATTTGATAAACCAATGGTGGGATGCTTTTCTAGTATTTGTGAGGTCCTGGGTTCAACCCCATGGACACGTACACCCTACACACACCAAAACCAAACATGCACATTTTCATCTATTCTATCTTCTTTCTTCCATTCATTTGTTCATTTACTCATTCATTCATTCACATTGACTGCAGTACTAGGAGTTAAACTCAGGACATTGTGTGTTAAGCAAGTATTGCCATGAAGTTATACCCCTATTGCTATTTTACACATCTAAATCTTAGCATTGACATCATAGTATACTCATATTAAAGCTTACAAATAATTAAATCTATCCTTTTTTTGTTAAGGACAGAGATGAGTACTACACAGCTTCATTAATGTTCTATTACAGAGGTGTTATGATGTAAATCGTTGAGTTCTTAAACAGTAGTTGATGCCTTAGAACCTACTGGTGTGGCTTTGTGTGCTTGTAACACTAAGTGATCTATATGCAAGTATCTTCAATGTCAAGTTATAGCCTCACACACTTCCAGGAAAGGCAAGGGAAGTTTCCAAGAAATCTATTCAACACAAGCAAAGTCTTTCCAGACTGTTTTGTTAAGATGTGGGCTTGAAAAAACCAAGAAAACCAGAGTAAAAGAAAACAGTTGAGGGGAAAAATATGAACAGCGCACGTACTCCTGTTTGCTAAATGTACTTGCTCAAGGGTAGAAGTGCACATGAGTTCAAACACAGGGGGCCTGACGCTGATATACAAGCCATGCATTGCTTAGAAGAGCAAAATATTGTCTTCCCCAAAGTGACTTTTTGGTTTTGAAAAATTATGGGATTTTCACTCTTACCATTGTGAGGTATTTAAGAGTCACAGTAATCAATGACACTTTGGGCAGCTTTCAGACTTGATAGATTCTCGTGATCCATAGGTTTCGGGCACTATGGGACGGTCCCTGTAGTTATTGCATTTACATGGATTGGTCTGAATTGAAATGCATGGCCTGCATTTAGAGAAAGCACCAACGTAAATGAAAGTCTTCCTGGTTTCTGAATGCATTTTAGAAACAATAATCAAAATATGCAATGGGAAAGTACATTTAACAACAGTGTGCTCAGAAGACTTCTCAGGGAAAATATCTCCACAATTAAGGTGTCCGAATCACTTCAGAAATGGGTGGCTGAACTGGTTAGACACAAAGATCCTGAAACCTCAAAAACAAACAAACAAACAAACAAACAAATAAAAACAGCGGGGAGGGGAACAATAGAGTGAAGTTCGAAGAAAACATTTCATGTGAAAAAGAAAGGAATTGATCACTGTCCCCGACCTTTGTTCTCTACACCATTATTCTCTTGAAGCATAGAAGAATGATGAGGGAAAACTGGAAAAATGAGCTTCCTAGAGAAATGGCCTTCTCTTTAAATGGCAGCTTTTTAAATATTTCACCCAAACCATTTGTATTGGTAGAAAACTTTAAGGTCAAAGTTTCATAATCAGTCTTAAAGTTTGCCTACCACAGATGTATATTGCAGGAATAATAAGCACATGCCTAAAGTTCTCTTTGTAAGCTCAGTCCTGGGGAATTATGCAACCATACAATTGAATTCTTTGATTTCTTTTACTTCTTCTTCTAAGTACTAACCAGGCCTGATCCTCCTTAGCAACTATGACCAGACGAGACAGACACATCAGTATGGTATAGATTGTTATTTCCCTTGGTTGCCCTAAACTACATGTTTAGGGTACTTGGTGAGTGCTCCATCACTCTACGAATGTATAAGAGTATCAATATGTGCTGAGCCTCAGGCAGACACAAGAATGACAAGATAAAGCACAGCTGTTACGTCTCCCTGAACACTCATGATGGTATGGAAGGAGGACAGGAGAAATTGGCAGAAAAAAATACCATCTGGTGATTTTTAGATTAGGTCTGGATAAAACAGACGAACCCGAGGTTGCAAGCACTGGTTGTTTTAACTCTCTTCTCATCTTATCATTTCATGAGGGCTAACTCTCTTTCAGAAACCAGTGTCTTTTTTAGACCACTGTCTTTTTTTGTGAAGGGTGTAAAGTGAAAGAGAATGAGAAAGAGCTTGTATACACATATTCTAATTCCTTTAAACCTGCCTGCTTCTCTGTTTGCCCTTCTGAAGAGTTTATTGAGTGTCCCTCTCTCTGCGCTCTAGGCCTTGCAGCAGTCATTGAAAATACCTCATATTTCCTGACTGTGTTGAGCTTGCAGACTCACAGTGTAGACAGATAGATAGCACATTCATACCCTTGGATGTGTAATAAAAAAAAATCTAGGTATGTTGTGAGTAAAGGAAAGACGGCTGCAGAAAATTCACACAAGATCTGTGAACTAGACTGACAGAAGATTTTAAAAGGTAGATATGAAGAGAGAGAGAAAAAAAAACACCTAAAGGTCAATAGATCAGTCATAAAGATTAGTACAAAGGTCCTATAGAAAGAAGTAACACAATCCTCAAAGAAGCCAAGTTGATTTAATAGAGGCAGAAGCCAGACATGCAGGGCCTTATGGTCATTGCTTATTTTCTTTGAACTGAACTACATGATGTTGCTGCAGGTGTTCTGGTACCAGAAGATGATTGTGTCACACTGGGGCCATAGAGAGTATTAATAATAGTATTATACATGTATTATTACATGGGAAGGATAAGAAGACCATTTAATTCTGAGGAGCCCTAAGTAGCTAAGACATACTTTAGTTCAGCTAGATAACAGAAGAGATATGGAGAAGTCGATGGATTTTAGATATATTTCAGAGGTCGGGTAAAGATGTGCTTGTCTTGATATGTGAGGCACAAAGGGGAAAGTGGTTTGGTAAAGAACAGATTCATCTATAACCATCAGGGTGAGTATGGCTGCAGGCACTGAGACAGATAAAGCTGGGAGGGAGGGCTTTGACTGCACCATTCTACACTCACTACACTTGCCAATCGTTTGAGGTGTTAGGGTGGATATATTTACTAGACAGTTGGATGTAGGGCATGGAAACACACAAGAGATGAATTTGATGATCATTGGTTTACACATAGAACATGAATGTTGGTGCCTGTGAGTGTAGCTATAGCTAGAATAAAGGGTAAGCATAGAAGAGGAGCTGTGACTAGGTGGGGACCTACGATTCTAGCATTTAATGATTGTTCTTGGAAGGCAGTTTGGTGTCTTGAAAAGGTAGAAAGAAAATCAAGAGGTTTGGGAAAATAGAACTGTATAGAAGGAAGGATTGACAGGGGAGAGGCAAAGATTAGTAACACAAGGTTCAGGCTAAATGTTGTCTGTGAAGGCTGGAGGAGACAGTCAGGAAGGCTTGAGGGAGAGAAAGACGAGGCAGAGAAAGAGAAAGAGACCAAGAGTTGTCAAGAATTTCTGAAGTCCTCTTATAAAGCAAAAGGTAGCTATGGTTTGAATTTGGTTTTTACTCAGTGAAACAAGGCTCAATTCCTCCATAAGGTAGTAATGAGATGTGGGATGGAATGGGAGGTGTTAAGATTGAAGGGATGGAGACGGCCTATTAAATGTACTCGAGGGAATGGGCTAGCTGCCCTAGAAGCACAACCACCTTCCTTCTCTTCTGAGAGCACATTCCCTTCTCCTCAGCTTTCCACTGTTTGCTGAAAAAGCATCTGGACTAAATTTGAGGCCAAGCAGATACAAAGGCCCAATCTTGAACCTTGTGGCCTCCAGAGCTATGAATGACAGGGAACCTGTTTTCTATATGTTATCCAGTCTTGGGAACTTTCTGTTATAGCCATAGAAAATAGACTTGGCCAGGGTAAGAGCAGAAGAGGCATGTCCCTCAGAATGGACTTTTCTTTTAATAGTTTTATTTGACGCTGAGTGAAGTTGGAGACTAAGCCCCAAAGAAAAGGACTAGAGTTAAGAAAGAAGTAGATATGGAGGAGAGAAAGGAAAGGCATAATCCATAGCCTTTGGTTCCTGAGCAGGGTGAAAAGGTAAGATTTATAACTCAGGGACAGGACTGGACTTGGATAGGAGAGAGGGTATTCCTGTGGTAGAAAGAAAAAGACAGTAGAGTCAAACTAAGGCGGGGTCTATGGTGGTAGTACAAGGCTAAGAAAGTTACCCACATGGATGCTTTACTCTTTGAACTAAAAGCATAGTGCTCATCACTGTGACCAGATCTAGACTTAATTCTGTATATGTGTACCAAGCCCAAGACATTGTCTGAATTCAATCTACCAGCAAGTAATAGTTAATGTAGGGCAGTGATTCCCAACCTTGGGTTATGATGTCTTTGGAGAATAATGGACCCTTTCACCGAAGACCATAGTGTCACCTAAGACCATAGGGAAATGCAGACATTTATAATTCACAGCTGTAGCAAAATTACAGTTATGAAGTAACAATGAAAATAATTTTATGGTTGGGGGGTCACTACAACATGAGGAACTGTATTGAAGGACTGTAGCATTAGAAATCACTGGCGTAGGGTAAAAGCCTGAGCTCACTTCTGGGTTTTGAAAATCTACCAATCCCTGAGCTTGAAAACCCACCAATCCCTAGGCTCAGGACTTGAAATCCCACTAATCCCAACTCTGGAAAACTCTGCTCCCAAGAAACCCTATATACAGCCTGCCTCCTGCACAGTTCTTTGTTGTTTCTTGGCTGAGGAGAGGCACCCACTCTCTTGTGTCTTTCCCAATAATATGTTATATGTGTTGTTGTTGTTGTTGGTGGTGGTGGTGGTGGTGGTGGTGGTGGTGGTGGTGTGTGTGTGTGTGTGTGTGTGTGCAGTTTGACTTTGCGGTATCCCTCGCCTGCAGACTGCCAGGATACTTTTGTCTTGAGAGCTGCAGCTCTTCCATTGTGGAAACCCTTCCCTTCAGAGCTATACCACTTACAGCTAATTGGCCCATGTCTTCTCTTGGGGATCTAGTATTTTCTTTTCACTTTGATATAAAAAATTTAGTAATTAGTACCTGGAAGCAATTTAAGTAGCCACACTCTTCAGGTTACATTTTAATACAGTTAGTGTCACAACTCAGAGAAATCGTTTTCACAGAAAATTTTGTATTGGGAAGAAGGAAAACATGGGTCACAGCTCAAAACCGTCCTGTTCGGTGATGAATGTAGTGAAGGTTGATGATGCCCCAGGAGGGTTCTTCATCTGGCCCGGGAGCTATAAAACCTGACAGTGCGAACTCCATGGCCCTTGAATAGAAAGGAAAGCCCGAATAGCTGCATATTCATTCAATCCTGGTGAGCATGCACAGGTGGGAGCAGAGACTACACACAGGCTTGGAAAGCAGGGAGACTTCCAATCTCAGGTGTCCCTGGAGCCAACTACTTAGCATTTTTCAGCCTTATTTTCTCATCAAGAAATGTGAATAGAATCTGAGCTCTAAGAGTTGGGCAGATTAAAAACATACACTCTATAAGATACATTTTACAGGCATAGCACTTGCCAGAAATACATTCATTATCACACCAATTATAGTAGTGAGTCAGGGCTATTATTTTTACAGATCTGTTTTCTCAACTTCTTGCCCTACAATGAGGACTGTATAATTCCTATTCCATAAACTTGGAAGACTTGAACACGAATTGCAGATACAATTGTGTTTTCTTGCCATCAGAATGAAAGGTGTTTTCCTTTCTTTTGCCTACATATCTCTAAAGGGCTGGTATATAATTGAAGCACAGTTATGGGGAACTGAACTTCAGAGTACACTGGACTTTGTCTTTGGGGCTTTGATTGGATGATGTGGGGCAAGTGGACCTGTGCCACCAGACAGAAGAACTGGTAAGATTGAATCAGATTTTAAAACTCAGTAAATCTCATAATTGAGAACAGTAGGTGTTAGAATCAACTCCTGGCCAGACTTCCTATTCTGGAACATGTGACCATGACACCTCACTAAGAGGACCATGACAACTGGTCACATAGCATAAAATCCTAGAATTCTTTATGCTAATGAGGTTTAGCTAATGAGCTTCCCTTCCTCAGCATCCCATCCTGTAATAGGTATTTACCCTGCTTCACCCAAGTATACCATAAGTATTTTCATCCATCATGAATAAAACAATTCGGACAAGTAAGGACCAAGAATGGCCACTGAGGGAGGTCTTTGCTGTAAAGAGCCACACCTTGATCTCTTGTAGAAGATCTCTTTTCCAACCCCTCTGTACTTTTGGCAATCACTCAGCGCTAAGCCTGATTCTGCCCCATCCTGGGCTCAGTGTAGGCCTGTAAACCCCCATTCCTAACTCCTCACGGTCCCTAGCAGCATCTGGGCACACAGGAGTTTGAGAACCTCAGCATCCATCCCAGACCTCATTGTTTCTTCCCTGGAAGAACACAGACTGGGACCCCCTATCTTAGACTACATTTTGCCTTCCCTGAATGGCATGTCCACAGCCCAGCACTCCAGTGGCAAGGAAGAAATGCAGCCAAATGTTTTGCATTTCCTGAGCTACATGTTGGTGGCTTTGCATCCCAGGAGCAGGGTGGAAATGCAGAATAACAGGATGGTATGTGCAGGGCATGAGGAAAGAAAAAGTGTATGCATGATGCTGCTGCAGATAAATCAAGTGCACTCTAAGAACCCTCTCTGTAGTGACAAGTCCTTGAATAATGGCTTATTTGATTGACTTTTGTGGTGCTGTAGCTGCATATCTAGATAAGGTTGGTTATAGAGAACAAAGAATGCTTTCCTATAACTCTGGCAGCTAGGAAGTCCTAAGTTAAGAAATCGGTAAGAACCTTCATACTGCATCATCAGTGCTCAGAGACACAAGGAACACATGCAAGAAGAGAGGGAAGGACTGGAGAGATGGCTCAGTGGTGAAGCTGCTCTTCCAGGGGGCTGGGGTTCAGTTTCTGCCACCCACATGGCAGCTCACACCTGTCTGTAACTCCAGTTTCAGAGTATCCAACACCCTCACACAGACGTATATGCAGACAAAACACCAATGCACATGAAGTAAAAATGAATAAAAAGCTTTCAATAAAAGAGGAGAGGGAAAAGGTATAGTTCACATCAGGAGTCACTCCTACAATTACTAACCCACTATTTAGCCTATTTACAAGGACAGGTATAGCCACTTCCTGAAGGTTCTTCTTCTCCATACTGCTGACTGAGATTCAAGGATCCAACATATTAACATTGATAGGCACACTCAAATCACAGTGAGAATTGAAGTAGAAATTTCTTATTTCCTTGGAAACTCAGTTATATCATACGGTATTTTGCTGGGTTTAACAGGTGAATGGATGTTTTGCTGAAGCAGGCATATGAGAGGTTGCATGATATTTAGAAAGAACATATGTATGACCCCACAGACAGTGGGAGGAAGCTCTGGCCTTGGTTGGTTTTGCTCTGCCTTGTTTGCCTTTACTTAATGCTTTCATATTGGTTGGCTTTACATCACATTGCTGATCTTCACTTGTCGTGACTTCTTAGAGAGTAACTCGTCAAAGAACTTCTCGTGATATTCCAGCAGCTTCTTGACACATTCGCAGACTCAGGCCGATGGGCAGAGCCTTGGGGTTTCTTCTGCTGTTGCTGCTTCATGAGTGGTGATTGCTGAGTTGATTGGCCTGCCATTGCTGATTTATGTTGGTGTATTGCTAGAGTCTGGACTGATGGCAACAAAGACTAGAATAGCCCCAAAGAACTATTTCTAAATAGGTCCACAAGCCCATTCCCAATTAACCTTCCTTTTCTCCCACCTCCGGTGGTGGTGGGTGGGCTAGAAGGGAGGCTGAAGCATTTAAGAACTATTATTAAATGCAGTTGGGAAAGATCTAAGCCTACAGAGAATGGGGAAAATTCTTTCAGAGCCCTTTACCTTCAGACCCAAGCTGCTCCTCAGCCTCATCATTCATCTTGTGCTGGCTTCATTTGAAACTATGAAGTCATCTCTTCCCTTCTTCCAGCTATGATTACAATGACTGCTACTACTTTCTCTGTTGTATAACAGATTCTTCCAAGATCAAAATATTGCTACCTGCAAGGAACCATTTCGAGCAAGAAGGTAAACCACTCAAGATAGCTTCCCGAAGTCCCTGAAACTGACCAGATTCACCAGGCCCCTCCCTAGCAGAGTGAGTAATATAATTAGAAGATCCCCTCACAGACTGAAGAAAGCTGAACTGCAAAGACGGATCTCAAGTAGGAGCCAAGCTGCCAAGAAAACCCAGACAAGTTGACCTGTAAAGCTCTGAGACCAGAAAGAACCAGCTTAGAAACGTGAGACATTTTTAGACCAACTGAGGCATCTGGGAAAGGACACTCTCCAACTGGTTGAGCTTCGAGCAAGCTGTGCAGTGTGTGCCAAGATCCCAGCTTTGTAAGCTGTCACCCGGGCTCATCCCAGCCCAGGTGACACATTACACCTGTGTTTGAGACATTTTCTCTCCTGAAAGTAACCCCTCACCCATTTTCCTGTAAATGACCCCAATAAAACTCCTTGGTTCACCACTTTGGTGGTATCTATACTTTAGTCTGTTGTGATTTCGCTATCTGTGGTGGGTGGATGAGGGTGTTGCATCTCCTCAGGAAAAGTTTTGTTGTACAACACTCTCCCATCCAACAGTCTCATCCACAGTGGAAATGGCCTTTCCTGGGAGGACTCCCCGATGCTCCAGGCAGTTTGTCTCTTCTGTAGGCTCACAATACTTTCAGGCTTTTGAATATATTTCTGTTGTAATACTTTCTGGATTGGATTTAATTAGACTGTTAATTACTTTTCCTCCCTCATTAGATTTTAAGCATCAAAGCAGCAAAGGACCCAATACACATTTGGCACCACATCAGTAATACTCTGGTGCTAGAGTGTCATGTTGTTTAATAAATGTGGAAGTAAAGAATGGGTGCTGGGAATATTCTAAAGGACAAGACTGAATGCATAATTACTCAGTGTGTCTGTCTCTTAGAAAGGAAGCTAGTTACACATCATAGATTGCCTACAAATATACCCAACCCCCACCCCCGGCCTATATACTGAACCTGGGTGACATTATCTATTACCTTGTTCCTTCACTAACCCAGGTGTGTCCTTATGTATCTAGGTCACCAGGCAACAGGAACTCTTGACAAAAATATCTATCTCTAATAATCTGCCTGATTCCAAGAATAGTTACATATTTAAATATGTGTTCTGGTTAGAGTGTAAGCAGAATCTTATTTGTGTTTATAACACTCATAAGAAGAAGGAAAGCTCTCACAGATGCCTTGACGGGGTGGAAGAAAATTCGCAAAATGGAAGTAGAAATGGAGGGATACTGAAGGTCAATGATTTAAGCAAGAATAGGTCTGAGATTGGGAAGAGGAGATAGGAGATGGTTATTTAAGCACATGCGTGTGTGTGTGTATGTGTGTGTGTGTGTGTGTAAAAGCCTTATGAGACCTATTGCTACAGAGATACCCTGCATAGTAGACAATGCTTCTACCTGAAGTCATGGCTTATTAAATGAAAATCCCATTGCCCAAGCATGGGATACTTTCCTAGATCAGAAAGTCCCCAAAAGAACCCCCAAACAGGACAGGCTATTGCTAGTTCTTGGTTGTTCACCATAAGTAGGTGGTAAGACCCTATTGTTCAAGACAACTTGGTTTGAATGACATAGAGAAATTAAGCTAGAAGTAACCTAGAAAATTCTTTCCTGATGGGTACCTTTCATGGTACCAAATAATACATGGGCTGCTGGGCAAGAAAACTCACCACACTCTTATCCTATACAGTACAGTATCAATCTGTCAGTTAAGATGTGCTATAATATATGTTATAATAGTGGTATTGCAGTTATGGGGATAACCAACTGCTTTCTGATTTGATTTGGAGCTTGCTCCACAGGTAGAAATTCATGCCTAATATGATAAACTTTGCCCAAAGCTCATGGCTCTGGAGGCATAGGGCCTAGGGAAGAACCTATTTACATTATGTTGCTAAATAGCCATGCTGTTACACTGCCTTCTAAATACTTAAACTCAAAGATTAACACTGTTCCCAAGTTGTTCAGAGACACTGGTTTTTGCAGTGAGCAGGAGCATAGAGACTCATGACTGCTGAGTTCTCAGTCCTAAAAAGAACATTTATATCCACCACCACCTCAAAGGCTCAGAGAACACAGCTAAAGAGGGGGCAGACAAAGCCAGAGGATGGAGAAGAACGCTGTGAAGTGCTCTCTCCTGCACACCACCTGGTCATTGCACTTCTGAACGCACAGCAGCTATGTTACATGTGAAAGGTCAAAGCAGTCAATACTCCAGGATGGATGAGAGATGGTTCTATCACGAGCAGAAGAAGGATTGGCAAGTGATGGCTTCTGTGTGTTTGGCGGAGTCATTTTTCTCTGGGTATGTGGCTATTGGTAGGTTTCCCATGCTCCAGCGCATGGCCCCACATTCATGAGCATAGAGCATATGGCAGCCCTAACTGGGCCCAGTTTGTTATAAAAAGAAAAACAGGGGAGGAAGAGGAAGAAGAGTGGATGAAGATGGCAAAGGGAATCTGGGAGACGTGAGGGGGGATATGGGGTGGATATGACAAAGATATGTTGTATACATGTCTGAAATCATAAGAGTAGTTTTTTATAAGAGCGTCTGATCGCTATGCTGCCCATTCAGACAACGTCCACATGACTACCCTATGGCCACATTCTACTGCTCCGTAAAGCTTCAAAGCTTAGGAAAAGGAGTATGCGTGACCTAGTTACCCAAAGAACAAAAGCTCTGTGTCTGTGAATTCGCACCCTTTCCTTCCTCCCACTGCTTTCTGATAAAGCCAAAGACCTCTGGGTTTTATCTCCACAACATGACTCACCCAGGCAAGAAAATGTAGCAGGGATCACTTTTCTGGGGGAGAGGATGAGGGAGAGGGGGTGGCTGCTTTGTGAAAGTACCTTTCTAATTTACAGGTTTAGCCTCCAAGGTTTTTAAACCAATTGCATGCCATCAATGTACTATAAGTTCAGTAAGATAGGTAAATGAAATCGTGGACAAACAATGAAGGATGTCAGTCCTTTAATGTAAAGAACCGCTGCTACTTTGTCTTAAACACATTTTTAGAAATATTTTTTTTTAAAAAGAGACCAAACATTCACCCAGTTAGAAATATTTTTTTTAAAAAAAGAGACCAAACATTCACCCAGTTGCATTTCTTAAGCTACATGAAATCACAGAATTTTCCCTAAAGCAGGAGAACCATTTTCCATTGTCTTTAGAAACATTGGCTAAGGATGAGGTTCTGTCCTCTAATGCTCTTGAGGGGGATTCAAGATGAATCGGCTGAGATGGCAAACCTCAGTAGGCAAGAGAGTGATATATTCAGTGACTACACACAAGTTAGCAGGGGACACTTATGAGAGCTGAGCGTGTGATCTGATGCATAGCAGCCTGCACATTCTTCTGATGAGACTTGGAGTGAACTGCCAGCTATGTTTTTAGTGTGCTTATGGGGTACTCGTGTGACTTTTATTTTAAACCAGTTTCTTCTATGCCCTATGTTGTCTTAACCACAGATTCCATATTACAACTCACTAGAATTGCCTATTTTTTTCCCCCCAGGAAAACTGTCTCCATGGTTGTATTTGGACCAGCATCCTGTGTTGGAGCTCAGCTGACTTCAAGCTTTGTCATAGGAGAGGGAATTCAATAACAGTTCTCTGTTATTATTCATCTATGCTAAGACCTTCCAGAGCTCAGCTATCTGGATCACCCAAAGAACACATGGCTGATCCCTACTTCTTAATCTTCACTATCAGAAAGGCATGGGGGAGCCAGCTCAGCCTGCTCCTTAAATCTTGCTTTTCTCATTTACACTCACACAATGGAAAAGGTGTCTAGAAGTAGTTCCTTGGTGTTGATGGGCATGGTGTGTTCTGTACATTAGAACAATTCGAGAACAAGATGAGGAATGGGGAGGCAGAACCTTCTCACAGCTGTATATGTGGTTAATAGTATATGTTCACATATATGTATATGGTTGAGTGAAATTATATCCTTCCCCAAAGCCATAGAACTAGCTAGTGCTAGGCATGAGGAACCCCCTTTTAAATTGTTGTTCAGGGGACTTAGAGACACCCTAAAACAATATAGGCTATGGCTATTGCCCTTAGTTGCCCCCCAGAAGCTGAGGGTAAGTCACCATTGTTGAAGACATCACACACTGGGAACATAACAGGGCTCAGAGGAATCAAGCCCCACATGACCCAACAGCCTCCCCCACTACCCTCTGTACTGGAAGAGCCATGCACACTTTCAAATGAAGAAAGTGTTTAATAGTCCCACCCAGCCGTGATGCCTATGGGCTACAACAATGATCAGCATGGCAAGATATTTCCAATGATGAAATATTTATATCTTTCAAGTAACCAACAGCTGTCTACATGGGGGTAAGACCTACTGAACTGGAGGGAACTCATGACTGGTACCAAAAATCTACCCAATCACTTGTGGCTAGCAACAACTAGTCAAAATACAGGTAACAACTGAATCTGGAGTGCCCAGCACCAACTGACACATCTGGAACACAGCCCCTTTTAAAGTTCCGGAAGAGTGTGAGAATCAGAAGACCACATGGTCTGCTGTGAGATTGTTTCTTCTAGATGTGAAAGGGGAGCTCTGTCCACAAAATTTCAATAATATGGGTGACTATAAAAGACCCAACCAATCACAATACCAGTTGTCATGGCATGGCAATGCTGATGGGAGAAATCTCACAGGGTCCCACCCCTACATGTAGTGCTAAAGGCAATCAAAAACTGTTGAGAAAGGCAGAAATATTTGCAGAGATGAGAACTCGGTTTCCAATACCAAGTAGTTGGACCTAAAAATACACACACACACACACACACACACACACACACACACACAAAAACCAACAGTAGCCTGACTCAGCTGGTTATATTTATACATTAATTTGCATATTAAAGAATAAGAGGCCATGAATTCCATAGAGTGTGTGGAATGAATGGGAGGGGTTTGAAAGAAAGGGAGGGGGTAATGATATAATTATATTTTATAATTAATACAAAAGAAACAAAGAACATGATACTATCAATAAGGCTTAATAATACATAGAAACTATTAAGTAGATAAAGAAATAAACTCTATTAAAGTAGGTCAAGGTTTTTATGTAATTCAGATTAGCTGAGTCTACAAAATACTTCTATCCAACATGTGGAAGCATATCAGTACTCCAGTTATTCTTTTCCATGTTTATTTAGCATGCCCATTTAATTCCCTCCCATAATATTTTTGTCAAATATTCTATTTCTAGCTTATGAATTCTCATCCTCAATCTGGATGTTTCTCTCCCCCGTCCTTTTAAATAATTTCTAGGCTTTTCATTTTTTTTCTTTTCCTTTGCCAAGTAGAATTTCTTTCATTAAAAGTACTAGGCTCACTCCCCCGCATCCCAAAAAAGTGGCTAGAAATGGGCCTGGAGTGATGTGTCAGCAGACTAGAGCACTAGGATTGGAGGTCAGTTCCCAGTACCTACAGGGTGGCTCACAGCCCCCCTGTAACCCCACAGAAACCATACATGTGGTATATATGCATAAAGGTAAGCAAGCATTCATATACACAAAAATACTTTTTAAAGTGGTTAGAGAGGTAGGTTTCATAGAAGCAGGTAGTGAATGTGGAGGTGGGTTTAGGTTCTAATTTGTATGCTAGCTTCCTTTCCCAGCAGGGCATAAACTAACAACATCTCCGAGCAAAATTTTAATCTACCATTAACCAATGAGACTTATTTATGACTTCTTAATTCAACATTTTGAGAGTCTAAATGATATGAGATTTCACTGAAAATTCCAAATATGATGATGTTTTCAAATAATGAACTTCATTTTTGCTCAAAAGTCTTTGCCTGGTTATTTAAAACAATAATATCTATAGCAACTTAGGGAATGCAATTTTTTTTTGATGAGCAGCATAGAAATACATTTTATAGTTGCTAATCTTTTTTTAAAAAATAAACATATTAGCAAATAGTACATAGGCCATTGATGCTTTGTGAGAGAATCCCAGAAAAGTAACATTGAAACATGGGCATCTGAAAACGACGGTTGGACAGATCAGTGGGTAGACATTGAAAGCCTCTTTTCAAGTTTCTGGAGCAGGAGATTATATATAGCCTTGAAACCCATGATGCACTGACAATCCCAAGCACATCCTACAGAAACCAACACACACACACACACACACACACACACACACACACACACACACACCTCACTTAGATTCTCAGACCAAAAAAGCTAGTATTTGGAGTGTATATGTGTGCATGCATATCCACATACCCACAGGGTAGGCATAGAATTTAAAGAAGGGTCTCACTATATAGCCCAGGCTGGACTAGAACTCACAATCCTCCTAGCCCTGCAGCCTAAGTAACAGGATTTCTGGCATATGCCATCATGCCTAGCTCTACTTCAGACTTTCTAGTGGTGACTTCCAAGCCCAGTGCATGCACGCTAACACTGTGTAGCATCCTATTTGTGCTATGTTTTTTCATGCTTCCAGCTTCTTCATCTTCATTCAACCCTCGTGTTTCTCTCCTTCTATCTCTGATGAACCTTTCTAGGCTTTCTTGGTGGATTTTATTTTATATATATATATATATATATATATATATATATATATAATATATTATAATAATATATAATATATATTTTATAATTAATACTAATATATAATATATACTAATTATATTAGTATAATATATACTAATTACATATGTGTATATATATATATATATATATATATATATATAACTTCTTCATCTCTCAACTTGACTAAGCAGCTATAATTCCATCTTTAGATTTTCATCTACAATTTACATTGCATTAAGTCATAACCTATCTGAAGAATACTTGTCTAAACTAGTTGAAATATAAATGACTCTCAGCACCCCTCTGGCCTTGTGAAAGGTGGGGCTTAGCAGATGATGACCCTTAGGTTCAAACAAACGTGGAAGGAGAGGAGAGAGTACTGAAAGTTTGTGGGGACCACAAGCAAATCGATTTGTTTCCTTTACAGCCTTATTTCACGTTGTTATTCAGAATGCTTACCAATGGCATTGTTCTTATGTGCTGCAGAACCTTCCAGTGAAATCAAGAGTATACGCCTACCACTGTGGCTCATCACCTGACAGTCCCTAAAAATGTCCCTTGCACACGTCAGCAATTCTTCCTCCCCTCTGCTCGTATGTGTTCACTATTCAGAAGGATTGATGACATCACTCTGCCTTCAGCAGGAGGGCAACTACCAGTCTATCAGTCATCCTAACGCCCTCCCCATCATGTAGGCCCCATATGACAGCAGTGAGGTTTACCTTAATTATTTGAGGAACAGTTTCCTGAGATAAATTAACAAATCCCTAATTGGCTTAGAGTGATCCAATGTACCCGCAGGGTTGGTTTTGCAAGTAAAACACTGAAAAGAGACACCTCCTAAGAAAAAATGCAATTAAAATTTATATTGGAAGCTAGACGAGGAAATCTGCTGGTGAGACAGCTCCATCTTTAAATGCAATGCTGAATTATGAAATAATTGCTAGGGCCTTTTCCCAGGCCTCTCTGTGAAGGCATCCTCTGGCCCTAGGGAAGTCTCTTCTCTTCAGCATCCTCATCTATTGATAAAATTAATTAATCCTGCTAATGTCATAAGTTATTGCTCTCTGAAATGGGAAGCTGACAAGGACATAGAGATGCCTCTAGGGTCCCACCTGATGAGTCAGCTCTCCATAGTTACAGGAAATACATTCTAGGAGAAGTTAAGGGATAGTGTTGGGGATGCTTGTTTCCATGGTGAAGCATACAGTTCTGACTGAGTGGCTTCAACCCTGAGATAAGTAAGTGAGTTTGAGGCTCCTGCAGGTCTTGTGAAAAACACACAGTATTTATTCAGCAGACTCTAATTCAAAGATCAAAACTTGTATTGAATTATTTAAGGCTAGATACAACATTTAAGTGTAGATTCTGTTATAACCTCCAGGTAGAACATAGGGAAACTCAGACACACAAAGGTGTAAGTAGCAAAATGTGATCAGAGCTTATGTTTACCAAGGTTAGGTTATCTCTAGGTTTCTTTGAGAACCTGTTAGGATTTCATTGGATTACAGAGACTGAATGACTGGGATCTGATAGGTTGGGGACAAGAGAGCAAGTTAGCCTTGAGCCTTTGCTGATAGTAGTCCATCAATGCAAGTATGTCTTGAGGCTCTATTAGGGGACAGTGCTGTGCCTTCCACTTGTAGGGCCTGGAGTATGGTGGGAAACAGGGAAAATGGGTAATCAAAGAATTAATGGTCAGTGGAGGCCTTGCTGTTAAAGCTGAAGGACAGGGAAGCATCCATGAGGAATTTTTGGACATAGATAAAAGTAGAAGGAAGAGGAATGCATTTTCTGGAGGGAGTGCCTGAGCTAAGGGCTCCTGGGAGGGGGTTGGGGCATATTGAATAATTGAAGTAGTGAGTGCTTGTATTAATCAAGCACCACCCCTTTTCAGCTGAAATGATTACTTAACGTTTCTCTTTAAAATAACAGCCATGTTATCCTTCTAGAGTTTGTCCATGAAACATGCAAGATTGAAATTTGAAAATTATGTCATGCTGTAGGAATTTTATGGGCTTCAGTATTGTGTGTGCCCTGGGCCAGAATAGGGAGCTGGCAGATTCTGTTGGCATATTAAGTGATGTTGAAAGGAAAGAGATATTAAAGTCCCCAAATTGCCAGCTTTTAATGTACATAGTGAAGAACCCAGGGGTTGCACTGTACCAAATGAGCATCTGACTCATTTTCTTTAGCCAAATTTCATGTACCTTCAAAGACTCACAGCACTGTATGGCAAATAGTCATGAGTACGGTTTGGCTCTCCAATTCAGAAAGTAGTTCCCATCTTCAAGTCTGCTACTTGATAATACATAGATCATATAGATACATACATATATAATTATACACACACACACATATGACACACACACACACACACACACACACACATATGACATGGTTGATCATGCTGTGCAGGTTAGCATAAACTACCAGAGCAACTGGCCACCCATCAGCTGAGGCATTTTCCAGAAACAGGTTTTTTTGGTCTGTTGTTGTTGTTGTTTAGGTAGAAGTCATGTTTTTCTCCGGAAGTGTACACATAACCACCCTTGTTAGAGCTGACTTCAGGGCTCCTCAGACCCTCTGCTGTATGGGTGGGTATACACAAATGCATACATAGTGATGACTTAAACGGGAACAGAAAGGCACCTGAGGCAAAGGAGAGACAGGCATGTGTGTTTAGGTCCAAATGCAGGGAGTCCAAGAGTTCAGAGAGAAGAAAAGAGGACAGAATGAAGAAGTGAGAGAGCAGCTTCTAAGCTACCATTAATGATACTGCAGCTTGTACCAGCTCTCTACAAATCAACTCTTGCTCAAAGAGAACCAAGGCATGATGGGAAATACCACTGTCTCGACTGTTCCTTCTGCCTTTCTCAGTAATGAAAATCAGTCCTTTCTGGATGTGTGTATGCCTTCCTTGGCTATTACTGTCTATGCTTGCATGGTGCGCCAAGTTCAGAAACAACTACTTTCAGGAACTTACAGGGCTATGTCCTGGCTTCAGTGTTTATTAGCACTACCCTTATGACCAAATCACCAACCTTGGGTGGTCATCTGAAAAACAAGTGGTTTTGACAAATGGCTTTGTCAAAGTGTTTTTGTGGGAAGAACCTAGAGGAGAGTCTCATTAAGGGAAAATGAGGCCTGGGCCTTAATTTTTGTTGGAATTCCCACACTATTTTGAGATTCACTGTTTTGGGGAGCAATTAAAGGCAAATGGAGGTAACAAGTGCCTGGTTGTCCATCACTGTTGCCTGAGACTCTGCACTGAAACAGAGATGGACATTTAACATCAAAACTTCTACATGAGTACCATCATTAACTTGATGTGAGGCTCAGTGATTCAGCTTCTGTGACCTGTGGTGTTCGCACTTACTGACTAGAGACAAGACTGCCACCTCCAGGTGCCGTGGGTTTCATGGATTGACAGCGGTTACTGATAGGTATTGGTTGAATTCGATTCTTTTTCTTATCTCATCTAGAGACAAAACTGATGTGAACTGGACTCCACAAACACTGTCTCATGAGTTTTCTAATAGATTGTATAACTCTTGAACACAGGTATTGAATGAATGGATGCCATTATCATGAAAGTACACTTTTGGCAAAAGAAAAATCTAATACTTCATGTATATTAGATACAATTGTATACAATTCAATTAAAATGTAACATTTTGCTTCTCTGGCTCACTTCTGAGTCCTCTGTACTATTTCTTATACCCATTAAATGATATAGTTAACTTTTCATAAAAGGCCATGAACATATTTTGCTCTGAGGCTGGCTGAAGGTAGTTACTGTGAAGATGCTCTTAATTTATGACAAATACCCTCCCTAACCACAACCACAACCACAGATCACAGTCGCTATACCAGGTTTTCAGGATTAGCCTTTTACTTTATTAACCACTGCCACGTATAAAACAATAATGTAACTAGAAGGATTTTACATAATTCTCTAAGTCTTCAATACAGCTGATCCTAAGTATAATTCTATGGTGTGTTAGTTATTCTGAAAACGATTTTAAAATGGTCCCTCTTGATGTGATGTAGTACAAATATCAGAGTCCCATTCCACTTGGCCTCTGCTCTAGCTGACTGTTCAGGGGAGGAAGTCACTGGAGGGCTGGAGGTGGATGAACAGAAGCCAGAGAAAAACAAATGAGCAGCCTCTTCAATGGCCACCCTGCTGGAGGTATCCTGTTGCCAGCCAGCAAGCAGAGAAACAACCAGCTTAGGAATCGGCCTTGGAGCAAAGGCTGATTTTTTTTCCTGTACATGCCCCTGTTTTGTTCTCTGATTTCTGCAGGCTGGGCTGGTTTGGACCACAGAGCCCCCCTCCCTCTCCCTTTCTAAACCTCCCACTTCATTTGTTTTTCCTTCCTTTTATTGCTGCCTCCTTTTCTTCTGGTCTTTACTCTTCTTCCCCAATGAAGCAATGAATGAAGAGTTAGTCTACAGTCTCACAGTCAAGACCTCCTCTTGACACATGGTCCTCCTTGCCTTCTGGAGAAACGGTGGACCATAACATCTCTTGACACCATCTCAGATGCTTCCATACTGATGACACTGGCAAGTGGTGACTTATTTAGTAACACTTGGTGTAAAAATATATAACAGAACTTTACAGTTTTCTTCCGTCATCTACTATTCCTTAATTAGATAGTGACAAAGACAACATTAGTAATATAAATCCAAATGTTTCAAGTGATCCTTCATATTTTACAAGGAAACGTTTTTGCCCACTTACGTGGCAAGTTCATCTTCTCCCATTGTACAAAGGGACCTTCCTTCATTCACAAAGAAATCCCTACCTCATAGCTTCAGTAAAATCATGTGAGTGATCAGAATCAATATGTTTGTTCATGACTTACATTAACTATTAGATACCAGCAGAAGCAAGTGCTAGTTCATTCATAGGCAATGTGTCTAATTTAAAAGTCTTTAGATGGTGAAGTTCCAGGCAGGAAAATGTCTTAAATTTTGCTGGTGATCTAATGTGAAGTTAGTCTACTGAAGCACTGTTAATTAAGAATGAAAGGCCTAGAACAGAGGTTCTCAATCTGTGGATATTGACTCCTTTGGGGGGGGGTCAAACAACCATTTCACAGGGGTTGCATGTCAGATATTTACATTAAATAACAATAGGAACATTGCAGTTATACAGTAGCAACAAGAATAATGTTATGGTTAGGGTCACCATAACATGAGGAACTGTACTAAAGGGTCCCAGGGTGAGGAGGGTTGAGAACCACTGGCCTAGAAAAATCCTACCCCAAGTTCCTCAGCTCAGAACAGAGCTCTTTCCCGTCACCTGCCAGTCAAGGCTCTCTCTTGTCATTCTGATGACTTGCTTCGGAATGTTAGCCACAGGATGAAATTATCTTCATCTCCTTTGTGATATTGGTGCACATGGTCCATCCTTTTTAAGAATATAACTCCCACAGAGTCCAGAACAGTATTCTATTCAGCAAAGTTGCTCTATTACAAATGAATTTAATAAATGAATTCAAACCAATTAAGCATCAATTTTCCCATCTGCCTAATGAGCAAAATCATCCAACAACATACCTTGCTAAAATGGTGAGCTGACTGAAGAAAATTACATGCACATAAGACAATGTGGGTAATAATATGAAATCCTAAGATGTTACTCCAGATACTGCAAGACATTATGCTATTCCAAATGTTTCCTGGCTTGAAGTTTCCAACTTTACCTCCCTCATCTAATTTTAGCTAACTGTTGTTAAGCTGTAAATTGCTTGCCTTGTTGGAACAACATTAAGTAGACAAGTTCTTGTCACTTAGCAACCATTAGCAACTTTAAAATGTTGAGCAAGTTAATTTGGAAGTAATTTTGAAATGGAGGGTAGTTCTGCATTGTGTAGATTGGGATAGCTAAGTTGCTAGGGAGAGAGGTCGGGGAGAGAAGGAGTTGGGGGAAAGAAATGCAGCAGGGTGTGGAAGACACTGGTCTCAAGGGTACACGTGAAAAAAGACAGATGGATGCCTGGGACTCATCATCAAATCTGCAAGCTCCAGGCTCGTGGAAGGCTTGTCTTAAACCACGAGGTGGATAGCAACAGCGACTGAGGAAGGACATTCAAGGTTAATGTCTGACCTCCATATTTGTGCATCCTCCCACACATAAACATGCACACACACACACACACACACACACACACACATACAGAGACAGAGAGACAAAGACAGAGACACAAGGAGAAACAGAGAGACCGACAGAAACAGAGAAGGCAGAGAGACAGAAACAAGCAGACAAAGGGAGACAAAGCAGACATCGTCAGACAGACAGATAGACACAGACAGGAAGACAGAAAGACAGTAGAGTGCTAAAAGAACTGAGTCAGAAATTAAGGTCCAATATGTATCCACTTAGGGAAATGAATTATGTCTTTGTTTTTCAGTTCCTCCTCTGAAAAAATTATAATAAGTAGGACCATTAATATTTAGAAATCACTCAGGATGCAGACAGAGTATGTGATATATACTTGTAGATAAGGATATATATACAGTTAAAAGTTGATGACATAGGGTCTTTCAAAGCTTTAAACTTTATATCATGGTCATTTTTCCCATTCATGCACCATCCATGATCATGTAACAGAATATTACTAGGCCCCCAAGTCTCATCTTAGTCAGTTTTCTCAGTCTTATGACATAAATGAGAAAAAAGGGACTGATTGTGGCTTGCAGTTATAGAGGGTGAAGTCCATCACCCTCTATAGTGGAGAAGCCACAATGGGGTTTATGTCAGTGACAGTTTGGAGCTGGGACATTTCAGATGTTGTCGAATGGACCGGGAAATGGTGAACTCCTTGTGAAGCTGCCCAGCATATAACTCTCAAAGCCCACCACCACTATGATCTACACTCTCCAGTTAGTCCCCATCTTTTAAAAATTGAAGAACCACCCAGAATAGTACCCAATACTGGGCCTCAAGTGCTTGAATGCATGAGCCTTCCTTCAGGGGACACTTCACATTCAAACAGTAACACCTCCCTTTCTCCATCCTTCACTCCTCCATCGTGACTTCTAATACAAAACAGTTTTGCTGATGTTCGCATCAGGAGAAAAGCAATCAAGCAATATGGAGTCCTACCTGCCTGCATTTAGCACATATTCTGTGAGAATAACTTAAGTGGTCTGCACTTATTCTCATTAAGATGGCATTCCGTTTGCAAAAGTATGACAGTATGTAGATCCATTCTACAATGGAGAGTCATGTTAATAGTCCCTGGATTTAAAACAGCAGTAGTAGAAACACTGTTAATATTAAGCAGTGAATCTGTGTACATGTTTTATTAGGTGTGGTTTTCTAAGTAGTATATCATAATGCATGAACCTAATCAGCTTTAGAATACACAGTAAATCAGTATATCCTTGTGAGTATTCTACTTTGATTTTCCCATAGCAGGGGGTGGGGAGGGAACAAGAGAGTGTCTCATTGTCTTTCTTCTTTGCAGTCCCTCAGTGACCATTGAAAAGAGAATACCAATATTGTAAACTGATGCCAAAATATGAGCTTAAGATATTTGAATGTTGAGAGCCTGTTTTCTCTGAATACATCATTTTTTTTCCTTAATAGATACCTTCATTTAAAATAAAGCATTACTGAAAAAATGCAATTCCTGATTTTGAAACCTAGGGCTTTCACCATTTTTATTTGTATTCACTTTGTATTTCTTTGGAAACATGAAGAGCTATCCTCTGGTAATAGAAGAGAGATAGGGGGTCTGCCACAAAACAGGTCTCCCTTCCCTTTTATTGCTCTTCAAAGAGGAATTAAAACATTATCTCAGCTCAGCAGGCAGCTCAGAGCTCAGAGAAGGAGGGGGAGCTGGTGAGGGGAGGTGACCTACTTCTGGAAGCTCCTGGACACCATTTCTGGTGTTTGCAAGATGCTTTCAGGAAGTAGGTATGCGTGTGGGGAGGTTGAAGGCTGAGCTTATGCATAAGCAAGACAACATGGAAAGCCCCTGGGTACTTCACTTTGTAGAGGAATTTGAGATTGTAGCTTTCTCTCAATTTGATGTTTCACTTCCTACTCTTAGCATATATGCAGGTAATTCTTCTGAATCTTTCTGAGGGAAGCCAAGTAGGAAAAAAAATTACTTTCAGGTATGAAATGGAAAGAAGCTGAACTGTTCCTGCTCGCATGTACAGTTACAAGGGTCCTCAAGTATCAGTCCATTTCATCTTTAATGTCACACCAGGCTTAGCATCAGTCAGGACACAGCTCCCACGTTTAATTTTTACACACAAAAGCTGCACTGCTTTTGCCTTTCAGACACAACATTGAACTCCTTATTTTCATAAAGTGGCTCTAGTTAATAAATATAGCATAGATTATATAAGACGTGTGTGTGTGTGTGTATGTGTGTGTGTGTGTGTGTGTGTGTTGGCTTATATTCAAATCCACAGATTTTATTTTCCTATATTTGAAAGAAATGTCTTCTTTTTTTTTTAATATTATTTGCATCTTTTAAATGGGAAGGAACATGTTTAGTCGTCTGTATATTGCTCAAAACAAAGCAAACTTGAGTCCTCCTGTTGTCCATGGGTTCTGCCCTCCTCTGTCCTTCCCCATCTTTCATGCTCCTGACACATTGACCTTGACAGAGAACCTCTTGATGACCTCACATTTTTATTTATCTATAAAACACTCCCACCATAACTGAGAGTGGGCTGTAGGTTAAAGATTAATGCATCTCTTGAGAGTTGGCGAGATTTTCTTCAAAGTCATGGCTTAGGTCATAGAAAGTCTATTAAACAAATATCACCCTCAGGAATTTAGAGGCAGCAAATATAATTTCTGCTGTTCCACCATGGCTGCTATGCATGCTTAGTAGAACCTGTATCACTGGTGACCCCGGAAGTGAGTCCCACAAACTCATATCGAGACATCTAATGCAGAATCACTTCTGATAATACATTTTTCCTGAACTACTGACACCATTTGCCTGACTACAAGAGTATTAATTAATTCAGGAAATTGTTAATACTTTTATTATATGTGTGTTCTGTGTGAAGCCAGCGGCCCAAGTCAGATTTTTTTTTATTATTATTATTATTTTCTTTATTTACATTTCAAATGCTATCCCGAAAGATTCCCATACCCCTCCCCCCACCTCTGTTCCCCTACCCACCCACTCCCACTACTTGGCCCAGGCCTTGCCTTGTGCTAGGTCATATGGAGTTTGGAATGCTTGTGGACGTTGTACATCGTGGTGCGGAGCCTAGTGCGCACCACGATGTACAACGTCCACAAGCAGCCTTCAGCAGTATCTTGCCGGCATGAGCATGAGCATTAGTATCTAGGATTGGTGGCTGATGATGGGATGGACTCCGAATGGGGTCCTCTCTGGATAGTCCATCCCTTCATCCCAGCTCCAAACTTTGTCGCTGTACCTATAATTTTTCATGGGNGTTATGTTCCTCATTCTAAGGAGGAATGAAGTATCCACAAATGTTCATCCTTCTTGATTTTCTTCTGTTTTCCATAATGTGTCTTGGATATTCCAAGTTTCTGGGCTAATATCCGCTTATCAGTGAGTACATATCTAGTGACTTCTTTTGTGATTGGGTTACCTCACTAAGGATGATATCCTCCAAATACATCCATTTGCCCAAGAATTTCATAAATTCATTGTTTTTTATGGCTGAGTAGTACTCCATTGTGTAAATGTACCACAGTTTCTGTATCCATTCCTCTATTGAGGGACATCTGGGTTCTTTCCAACTTCTGGCTATTATAAATAAGGCTGCTATGAACATAGTGGAGCATGTGTCCTTATTACCAGTTGGAAGATCTTCTGGGTATATGCCACGCTTCTTCCCCTTCCTTTTGAAATAGCATTTCTCCCTGAACCTGGAGCTCACGAATTGTCTAGACTGTAGGGCCAGCAAACCCCAGAAACCTTCCTGCCTCTGATTGCAGTCCTGGCAATACATCCATCGTCAAGCCTAACGTCTTACATGGGTGCTGGAAGTTTGAACTCAGGTCCTCATGCTTGTGTGGTGACAAGCTGTTTAACCGCTGGGTCCTCCCCCCTGGTCCAGGTGCTTATGTTTTTACCTGAAGCTTTCATTTTACAGCCTGTCTACAGGCAGGCCTGCTGTTTTGATGATCTGGCAATCTTCTTAGCTTGTGATTTTAGGGAGAGAAATACAATGCCTTCAGCTTAAATCCTTATGGCATTTTCATGACTCAGCAATTATAACACTATTTGTTCACTCAATTAGCATATAAGTACCTATGATTATAGGCTGGGCATGGCAACCTGTGTTGCGCAAAGTCATGATACATATATTCACAGAACTTGCAGGACACCTGGATTTGGGAAGTTGTGATAAACCATCAGATGGATGGTAGAGATTGTAGAGAGTGTTATACACTGATTTTGGAACAAAACAAAGGTTTAAATTGGGGTTCTGCCACTCTGTGACTGTTTGGACAAGCCATACAACTTCTTTGGGATTTAATTTTCTCACTCATAAAATGAAGATAGTAACCACCTAATGCAGGCCTGTTTTGATGCTTGTGAGCTAATGCATGTAATGATGCTTACAAGTGTCATTTACATTGTGTCACCATGTCATAATTTGCACTGACAGAGAGTTGCTGCATGTTGTGCAAAGAGTAGCTTATTGTGTAGCTATCTTAGGAAATGTCCTTTAAAATAATTCTGCATAGAAATTAGAGAATAGAAGAGGGACTAATGGTGGCTAGCTCAGCATGATTTTTAATTTTCTTCTATATATGGTTTGTACTGAATGTTTGTAATTAGACTCCATTACTTTTAATCAGATAAAGTAACAAAACAAATGCCTTTTTATAAAAATTCACGTTATAGTATGCATTCCTCATTGCCCAAAGCCCTTGCAATACAATGGGCTAAGTAGATAAGCTCTGGGAACAGAAAGTCCTGTGAGGACCAGGGATAATTCATTATGTTATAAAGCTTCCATGGAGAAGGTGACTCTAATGATCTTAAAACACACGTTAAGAAAGAAGGAATGCTATCCGGTGGAGCTGGGCCTGGTCCACAGAGCCAGAAGACATTCTGGTAAGGGAAGACCATGTGACTTCCTGGTGGCTCTAGCTACAGGTGAAGGGAGGAAGTGAGACTGCTGAAGTTGCCAGGGGTAAGACACTGGAGAACTCTCCTTCATGCCAGGTTGTTTGAACACAATCTTAACGGTGTTGAGTGGAGGACTAATGAAGGCTTTAAAGACTTAAGGGTGATGGGGATCAGACGTGTAGTCACATTTTGACAGTAATGATGCCGGGCTCTGGAATAAAGTTATATCTTTTCTTTTTCAATGGTTGAGTCCATCCCTTCCTTCATGAGCTGGGAACCACTGTCACCTACATTGTTTTTCTTAGGTTTAAGCCATGGGGCAAACTGACTCCTCTTGGAATTCATAGAATTGGAAGCTCTCTAAATGCTAACTTGGCAATGGGCTAATGTGAATGCAATTTGTCTTGGCACAACCAATGAGATGCTCATATCTCAGTTACTAAGATCTGAGGGAAAACGATTCAAAGGTTCCCAGTATTGTCATGTTCTTTCAACTTGAGATGGTAAAGTTTATAGCATTATGAGTTCTAGCAAAATGATCCAAAGCTGAATTAAATGAAGTAGAAGGTAAGTATCAAATGGCCATTGTTCTAAGCAACACACAGAAAAGTAGGTTGTAACTTCTGGCCCCAAAGAACCTGTTAGAGAAACTACCATGGGCTCTTAGGGAGTGTGTAAGCTAGTGAGGTCATTTCTCAAGCATCAGTGATGCAATTGCTTTCTACTTGATACATTGGAAGTATATGGACCAACCTCCATAATATTGCCATGGAATCAGATGACATGAAAGAAATGGGAGAAAGCCAAACATGAAAACAATTAAGGCTACCAAGTACTCCAGGGAGTGTTTGAGGAACATCTTGGGGAATGGATCTCTATTGTTTGAGAAATTAGGGGCTTTGAACCAAGAGGCTGAAATGAATTTCACTTCATATTTAATGGGAAGGCAGATGCTGGGGCTATGAGGAGAAAGCCCAATGTCATTACCGATAAGAACATGAAAGGGAATCTCCAGTCTACATCTGTGTCTTCTTATAGCACATATATTTGGTAATTTTTAAAATCTATTTTTCAATTTTTAGCCTTCAATGTTTTCTGGTCTCCTATAAGAAAACGTTTTGATGTAATTCAACTCAGCTGAAGATTGTGAGAAACAATTGCAATGGCCAGATTTATCACTTCAGAATTCATTCTTAGGAGATGTATTAATAAGTAATTATGTTTGAATGGGTGGATGGATAGAAATGTCAGGAAATAATGAGGAACCTCATGAATATCTCTTCAGTTCAACGTGTATCTGATATAACACAATCTGCAAACCATGTGTAAATGTAATTTTTAAGAGCGGATAGTGATGACATTCTATTAATATTACAAGTAATCAAATTGTGGGTTAGAATAGTTAAGCAACTCTCATCACCACATACAAGCTACAGCTCGTCCACCTGCCTTCGCGTTCTCTAGAAGTACTGAATTAAAGTTGGACAGGGATATGCCTTGAACCCCAAAGCTACCTCTGTATCATTTTGGGCACTGTGGGGCTGACTGAAACATAGAAAAATTAGCTTAAGGATGACTAAGGCAATGATGTTCCCTGGGGTGCCTAACTTGAGCAAACTTGATAAAAATCTCCAGAAAACAAAAGCAATATCCTGGAATGGAAAGTACAATTCTAGCCATGAGTGAGCCCACATTTTTGGTCTTAATGACTGAATGCTAATTATCTTTCACTGTTTGAGGAGTCTGTGGCACTAATGGAAACACATTTTCCTTTGGTGCAATTTTTTATTACTCACTTTACGTCTGGACCCATATGCTGGGGTGGGTTTGGTACTATGGTGGCAATTATGTTGACTTCTTAAATGGGGCCAAGAATGTGACTTTTGATGTGGAATTCATATTATACCTCTTAATGGCTGTTTTGGTCAGGACCCAGAGGATCTTTGCTAGTAAGATGTCACCGAAATTAAACAAACATATTCTTTGTGAGTAGAAGTTTCTTCATATCCGTATAAAGAGAAAGCAGGAAATGTACAATTCTGTAGTTTCTTCTAGGCATGGTGATTTACTTTGAACCCCTCTGACAGGTACCAGGAATTTGGGGGTTCATGAGATGTAGTTGATTTTTAAAGGAGCTTAAAGTCCTGTTTTCAGAGAGTGAAAATCCATCTGAGGTGTCATTAGGAGGAGGAGGATGGGAAGCCAGGCAGGGGTTGACAGCTCATGCATCCCTTAGCTAAGAAGAGGAAGCCAGGCTGGAAGGAGAAAGGCTTTAGAGGTGTTTGGGAAAGTGTTTCTCATAGGTGAATGGGGACCGGCTGCTGATAGGCAGACTCAAGCAAGGCAAGACATGCTGGACTGGATCCAGAATGCCAGCAAGAGCCACTGGAGGGGTGTTTAAGCACAGATGTGACAAAATTCTCTTTGAGTCATTAACAAATTAAAATGAGCATTCCAAGTATTTTTCTGCCACCATGCTAGGTGCTGAGGGATGGAGATTCCTCTACTGAACAATATGACATAGTCATGCTCTGTCTACAAACTCCCTTATTAAAGAGTCGTAATGGCTTATGTTAGACAGAAGTCCCCAGCAGGACACATGGACATAACTGACAGAACTTGAGTGGCTTAAATTATAGACAGGATCTGTGGCATGTTCTGAGGCTTTCCTTGACTCATAGGGGAGAAGGTTTCCTGAGAATAGGGGTAATGGTCATTCAGTTTTAAAGTGTTTTCGTTTTTCAGGGTTGCCTAGCCACTTGAGTCTCTGAGGATAAGGCTATTAAGTTCCAAGATTTATGACTGAAACACTGTGTCCACAAACACCCTTTTGAATTGAAACCTAGCTCAGAATGAGTCTATCTGTCCCAGGGAAGAATTCCATGGGTGACATTTTTCTCTGATTCACCAAGAAAAAGAAAATAAGTCAGTTAAAGAAAGAATTCAACATTATCTCTACAAAATAAGTGGCTTGTCAATATATTCAGGTAATTCATTATAAATACATATTCTCTTTTCAGAAGCCAGAAAAAAAATACTCTTTGAGATCCTTGCTTATATGTTATAACGCTTAGAGACTAATGAGGTGGCTATAAGATGTCATTACTCAATACTAGGTCATATTGTTATAGAATTTGGTTAAGAACCTATGTACCCCCGAGCTTGTGTCTCTAGCTGCATACGTAGCAGAAGATGGCCTAATCGGCCGTCATTGGGAAGAGAGGCCCCTTGGTCATGCAAACATTATATGACCCAGCATAGGGGAATGTCAAGGTCAAGAAGTGGGAGTGGGTGGGTAGGGGAGCAGGGGCAGGGGGGGTATAGAGAACTTTCAGGATAGCATTTGAAATGTAAATAAAGAAAATATCTAATAAATTTTAAAAAAGAAAAAATATCAAACTCCAGAGTTTAAAAAAAAAAAAAAGAACCTATGGATCTGAGCCATAAGGGGCCCATAAAGTTTCAAAGGAAATTCATATAAACATAATCCCCAAACTCCAGTGCAAAATGTGCTAGGAAGCAAGCTCCTCATGTAGAACTCTACAGCCTGAACAAAGTAAATTGCAAAGACCAAATACAAGTGCAGGCTTAAGGAGCTAATTGTCCTGGAGCCTCTCCACCAATCTTAGAAGGTCTTTTAAGGCTGTATGTCAGAAGTAATTCATATATATATATATATATATATATATATATATATATATATACATACATATATATATGCATTTATGATTTATATTTTATAATATATTATAATAAATAGACTATATAATGCTTTATATTTTATATCATATTTATTTAGAATATATAATAATTTATATAACAGATAATAAATATATAGCAGATTATTATGGCTGCTGGAGTTTGTTCTTCCTAGCTGACACTCCCACCACGCTTCCTGGTTTGCACAAGAGATGACATCTATGAGGATAAAAATGGTAGACACTGGGTAGCTGCAAATGTGGAAACTTGTTCCAACTCACCATATTACTACAGGATTGGAACCTGTGTAACTGTCCACTTGTGTCAGATGACCAAACTCCCACGCGAGCCTAGTCCCAACTCTCACGAATTTCAACTTTCTACCCACAATGTGGAGCTTAGAATCCAGGAACACATACTGGGGAACAGATGGCATGCACTGGAGATTACTGAATCATTCCAAGTGTTTTGGCCCAGAGGAACTGATCCTGATGCTGGAGTCAAGGTCTTGATAGCCTGGCTGGCTCCTGGCCCTGTGCCCTCAGGGTAGACTTTGCACCCACTCCTCTGCTTGTTCCTCAAGTTTCTAGTTCTACAGCACCTCCTGCCATGGTTAGACCTGCTTTTTAGAGGATCTACTGTCTGTGAGCCTGGCCTATCTGTGCCCTGACTGATCTCCGTAGCTGGAGACAAACTGCATCATCTCTTGCCCACTTTGTGCCTCTGGCCCTGACCTTATAGATGGCTTTTCTTAATGCCCCTCCTCACTTCAAACACCTCCAACTGGGATTGTATTGTTGCATGTGTCAAGAGATTTGTCCCCATTTACCTAAGAGGTCTAGAGGTCCCTCTGGAGGAGGTAGGGACTCTATGCCCTGTGGGCCTCTGAGCTATCACTGGCAAGAAGGTTGTCTGGTGCTTGGTAGAAGACACTCCATGCTCAGTAGCTTGAAGGCCCAGTGGGAGACTTACAGAGAACATCTGGAATACTTCTCAGGGGGCTCAGTTTCTTGACTCCAGGAAGTGATTCTAACCCTAGGCCCCTCCCTCCCCAAACTTGTTTTTAACTAATTAAACTTCACTGCTTTTACTTTATAAATAAATAAATAAATATATATATATATATATATATATATATATATATATATCATATATAATACATATTAATTTATACGATAAACATACTATTAAAATTTTATCTATTTAAATGTTTATTTTTTGCATGTGAGTGTTCTTCCTGCATTCATGTCTGAGTACTATGCATATACAATGCCTGCAGAAGCTAGAAAAAAAAGGGTACTAGATATATCTTTCGTAACTGGAATTGCAGATTGTTGTTAACTACCATGGGGTTGCCGAGATTCAAGCGCTCCTCCTCTGGAAGAGCAGCGAGTGCTCCTAACCACTGAGCCATGTGTCCAACTCTAGGATTAGCTCTAAGAAACTGCATCATGAAAAACAAAAACAAAAACAAAAACAAAACCAAAAACAAAAAAACCAGAAAGACGCAGACCACCTTCTGAGAATGATCAGGACAGCCCCACTCTGGTCCTGTGGGTCAGAATTGAGCCTATTGAAAAATATAAACAGCCATATTTTTACTGTGCAAACTTTTCTCCTCTTACAGAAATATAATAATTATGGAAAATAATGACTTTTTGATGTTTCTCCGTAATCAATCCTCAGCATGCAATGTATCAAGTGAGTACATTTTTTTTGGATTGAATAGTTTTGAACAAATATGCACACTACTTCATTAACGTGCACACCTGCATTCATCTTCCGCAAACAATATTACATATCTATCAAAAATTAATTTTAAAATGATTCTAAAATGAATTTTTCTGGTGATTGATTACCAGTGAATGTTTGCTTTGCTTGTCTATTTAACATAGCTATAATCCTTAGGGTCACACAAGGTTTCTCAGGTGAAAAGAGGTCAGAGGTTGAAAAGCTCTAAGCCCACACTAACCCCGCACTCGGTACAACACTTTCCACAAGTCCACCGGGTGGGCGCATTGCTCTGAGCCTGGACTGGATGGAATGCATGTGAAAGGACCCCAACCTTCTGTGCATCAGCCCTCCAAGCTGCAGTACCTTGCTGTTCTCTTGTTTCAACACTGATTTTTTTTTTTTAAATACTAACAGCATCTATTGGGGAGGGGACATGTCTCATGTGGCATTTTAATATTTGTTTTGAAAAGCTCTTATTAAATTAGTGCTTCAACTCCTACTCAGCAGATTCTTAGAATAGTAACTGGGTGATACACAACGACACAGGAATGTAACTCTAGTTACATATTTGAAAACCTTTTTAAAAATACATTTGGTTTATAACTTCATTCTTTCCGTGCCCATGGAAGCAAGGGCGTGGGACAGGAAGCAAGCCTGCTTGTCTTCTGTTGAGTCTGCGTTCCCTCTCATCCTTGAGGAGAAGCCTGGGCTTTCCCCAGGCTTCTTCCTTCAGTCCCTTGTCAGCTATGCTGCAATATGAATTCTGCCCAAGGTGCTGCTTGCGGAGGCTCTAGAAAGCAGATCCAGCAGCAGCAGCAGCAGCAGCAGCAGCAGCAGCAGCAGCAGCAGCAGCAGCAGCAGCAGCCGCCTGGGACTGTTGGCACATTCCTGATGAGGCTTTCCCAGGCTTTCCCGGGGAGCACTGTGAGTCATTTTTGAGGTTGCTGCAGGCAATTAGAATCCGCAGCTACAGAGTTCCTGAAAACCAGAAGCCCCTTTCTCTCAGCACCTGAGCTTCTGCAGCCCACTCAGCAGCTGTGTCAGTCTGTCACAGTTGTGTCTGCAGACTACCTGACAAGTCTTCCTGCCGTGGTTCTCTCTCTCTCTCTGTCTCTGTCTCTGTCTCTGTCTCTGTCTCTGTCTCTCTCTCTCTCTCTCTCTCTCTCTCTCCCTCTCCAAACCACAACTGTTACCAGAAGTCTCCTTACCAATCTCTGAGGTGTTTCTCAACTCAACCATGGTCTTTGCTGTTCAACATTTTTAGCTAAACTGAAAACAAGCAGCAATCATACTACCTTTTTACGTCTAGAGAACTCTTCACGGCTGTAGGTGACAGTAACACCTCCAGGCAGACAGTTTAGAGCTGTTTTTGCCCTCAGTCTAGAAAGGCTGAAAACTGGGCTTTGATCTTATTTAGTTCCTTTGCCTCAACTAATATTTCACATTCCTGCATGTCTGTATTCTTCTCTATATCATATGTCTGTATATTAATAGTATTGCTAAAACAGTATGTCTATAGTTCTCAATACTCAATTACTTAACATACTTAAGTATCTAGTAGGTGTACATATGCTAGAGCCTAGCCTGCCAACTAGTATTGGCTACTGAAAGGTTGTCAGCATTAGTGACATCTTATAATCCTCATAACCATTCTACTCACCCAGTATCACCTAATATCAAGTATATTAGGCTCTAGGAAACAGCTAAGCTGTCCAAGTCACACTACAGCCACCACAGAGCTTGCTGTGTTCAGCTGGAGTGGAAATCGAAGTAGTGACAGGATTCTGCTTGCCAGGGTTCATACACACACACACACACACACACACACACACACACACACACATCTTCATGCATATGCATGTGTGTGTGTGTGTGTGTGTGTGTGTGTGTGTGTGTGTAATCTATATCTGCTTCACTTGATCCTTGATCTCATAATACTTTAGAACTGCCAACAAAATGGAATTGTTTCTAGTTCACACTAGAGAAACTTGAGACCCAGGTAGGTTATATGACATTTTGGAGATCACTCAGGAAGTTAGGGCAGTTGTTAAGATTACAAGTGAAAAATTTTTTTATCACTAATACTATTCGCTCAGATGATGATCTGAGATGGCAAAGAAGCTGCAGGACATGGGTTTCCTGAGATGGAACAATGTCTGGTAGCATGAGTTCCACGTATCTAGGTTGTCATTGTTCTTCCTGGTAAGCAGAATCCTGTCACTGCTTCGATTTCCACTCTAGCTGAACACAGCAAGCTCTATCTATGGTGGCTGTGGTGTGACTTGGGCAGCTTAGCTCTTTCCTGGCTCCTAATATGCTTGGTACACTGGGCGAGTAGAACAGTAATGAGGATGACAAGATGTCATTAATGCTGACAACGTTTCAGCAGCCAATACTAATTAGTGGGCTAGGCTCTAGCAAGTGCCTAATCAAATAAGAGGACCTCCCACCATGTTAATTGATCTGTTTGGCAAAGTCACTTGAAGGGCACCCAACTGAGAAGCCCAGGGACTTAAGTGGTTACTTGTGCAAGGATAAGCTTTTCTAAGAAAAGATAAAGGCATTGCTTTAGGTCTGCAGTGACAGACTGCAGGCTATACTTATCATAAGCATGAACGCAGAACTCAGTTCTAAGTATTTCCTGAAAAAAAAATGATGCAAAAAAAAGTAGAGCCAGATTTCTACCAGAATAAATAAAAAATTTCCAATTCAGAAAGCAATAGATTCAACATTTTCACTGAAAGATTGTATTTTTTTTTTTTTTTTTTTTGGTTTTTCAAGACAGGGTTTCTCTGTGTAGCCCTGGCTGGCCTCGAACTCAGAAATCCGCCTGCCTCTGCCTCCCGAGTGCTGGGATTAAAGGAGTGCACCACCACGTCTGGCAGATTGTACTTTTAAGTATAAGAGGATGAGGGAAAATATGTACCTTGGAAAAAGTCAGCAAGGTACATGGAATGGGTGTGGCCATAAAGATGTCATTGTGACTAAGAAAGAGGTATATCCTGTCTGTCTATCTGTCTGAATGTATGTGTGTCTGTCTGAGTGTGTGTGTCTGTCTTTTTGAGTGTGACTCTGTGTGTGTGTGTGTGTGTGTTTGTCTCTTTGTCTGAGTGTGAGTGTGCATGTGTGTGTGTGTGTGTGTTTACGTACAGAACATTTGAAATGAATAATTCCTCAATAGCCCTAATGTGAATTAAACAAATGGAGTTTAGTTTTTTAAATTCCTTTTCACTAGACTACGCACAGTTGTCATGACAAATTCCAGTTGAAAGTGGAACCTGTGGTTTGTGAGGTCATCTCTTCACTGGGCAGGATGGAGACCTCAACCCACTGGGTGAGTTTGCAAGCACTTTTTAGAGGTTAGCCTTGGGTCCAGATCTCTTTTACTAAGAAGGGGAAGTTTCTAGGTCAAAAGGACTGAATTTGAATTTTAGACTCCAGATTTGCCACTCAATAGTTGTAGAATAATATATCTGATGTTATTTTGCAAATTATGTTTTCTACTTACAAATTTCATACCTTTTAGAAAGTATCTAATTGAACAGTAGTTTAATTATTTAGTATTGTACATGGCTCACAGTTGATTAATGAAGAAACATTCCCTTCAGGTTTTTAAGAATCATAATAATCAAAACTTTGTCCAAGTTCACAAACCCAGTACTTAGTTGTTCTCCTGTTCCTGGCTCTATTTTCCCTAAATGTCACCTGAGACCCACTTCTCTGAAGCGAATTCTCAAGTAGAATGTTATTTCTCAATACAGTACAAAGAAGCACAGCTATCTTGCCCATTGCAGAGTAATTGTTGGGATATGTGTGGTTTGAAACCTAACATGTCCCTAATCCCCAAGACCTCGAGTCTCTGTGAGTATTTATGGTTTTCTACAGCCCCACTATAGTTGTGGCGGAGGCAAAGCCTTGTTTGCCCAGTCTGGGCCTCCCACATTGCTTTGTGAATTCTTCGCGGAAGGGACCTGACCTTGAAGGAGACGAGACAAACCGTCGCTGAGCAGGAAGAGTGGCGCATTTGCCTGGCTGCAAGGGAATACATTCTCCTTAAAAAGCAATCCTCTGCCAAGTTGTTGGCTTCTGTTTGTTGTTGTTTTCAAGGTAAACACAATTAAGAGAGAAAATAGCAAGTCTTTAAAAGCACAGCTGAGTATTTATGTTTTCCTTCAGAGGCTTCTGGGTTTGTTTCTGTGGATCTTGTTTACCCATTGAACATGGCAACTGTTCAACGCCACCAAAATAACTGTGCTGCGACTTCAGCCTTGGATGGGGAATGAGTTTTCACTTCAGCCTGTCCATCTTTTCCTGGCTCCATTGTAATTGTTACGATTTTCTCTCCTGTTACTTAAAAGACAGTTTTGGACCCTGAAAATTACCCTGTTATCGAGTCTTACCAGGGGACTAAGGTTGTGCTACCTGATGGCATCTTAGTGGCCTTATCCTATATGGGACCTGAAACTTGTTAATAACCATTTCATCACATTCCTGTCTAGACTCTATGAATTCATTTTGCCAGGGAGACAAGTTTAGCTCCTGCCTGTATGTTAGTGATAGGCCCTCCCTTGCCACCCTTTAGTCCACTGCAAATCTGCTAATTCACTGGATTCTTGTATTTCATACCTGTGTGGAGCCAAAGCTAAAACTAATTCCAACAAATTAAATTTCTGAATCAAAGCTCACAGTGTATGACAACTCATTTCAACCTCTTGGCAATATGACAGAGAAAAGGAAAGTACTGGAGAGGGATTAACACAGTGTCCCAGGACTGCCGTAAATACCATTAATCAATTCACTTCTGCAAGCCCCCATTTCATGGTCTCTGTGATCCACAGAACATTCTTGCTGAGACATATTTCAATTTGCATGAGGTCTCATTTTAGACAATTTTTTTTAATAGTTAAAACATTGCCTTTTGATTAGAAAACCCTTTGGGACATCTGAAAGATTCTTCCGAGACACAGTCTACAGTTCTCTTAATATTTCATATTTTGAAGCATCCAAGGAAGGTGGAAAACACTCAGAAATAAGAACGTTTAAAATGTACCCACGTGCCCAGAAGAATACTCAGGACCTGTAACTGCCACGTATCCCATACTAGGTAAACATCCGCCAAGAACAAACTGGCTGTTCTCATAGTCATGGCTGTGGGGAATGTGGTTGCTTTTACAGGTACATATGCAACATACATCAATTCACAAACATGACGGGTACATCACGTCCAATAGCAGATCAGTATTCTATATTGGTTCCCTCATGGCCACCTTGTCTGTTGCTCTACCTTATATTGTATGCTTTGCTCTTGTTTCTCCCCAGACCAAAACACCTGGTGGATTTGCTCTGCAGAGGTCAAATTTCAAAGCATACCTCTTAAAGGCTTTCTTAACATGGTGGAAATAATGACTCCCAACAAGGCCCACATCCTCTGAATCCCAGAGAGTCAGTCCTCTGATTTCCTCTTTGGCAAACAGAACTTTTGGGTGAAGCTAATCTTGAGATAAGATGATCACAGGGGTCACTGTGATCTTCAAAGTTCTTACAGAGGCAGGAAGAAGGCAGCTCTCAGAGCAGAGCTAAGATGAGGTAAGCAGAGTGTGGATTGATATGCTTTGAAGATGGAAGGTGAGACCCTTAGCCAACAAATGCAAGTCTCCAGGGGCTGGGGATACCAAGGAAAAGGTTCCTACCTAGATCCACCCTTCTGCCAACACCTCCATTTTAACTAATAAACCTTGTTTTAGACATCTGTACTGTAGAAAGTAGGGCAGTGTGTGTGTGTGTGTGTGTGTGTGTGTGTGTGTGTGTGTGTGTGAAGCAACCGTGGTTGTATTGATTTCCTACAGCAGTAGTGGGAAACCAGCCCACCTTACTCTCTGTCTCTACGCATTACCTGAAACACTGGGATAAACTGTGCGTTGTCAGCAAGCATCTTTACAGCTCCCCAGCAGCCTGATGTAAAGTCTGATTCCCCTCCGCATCTGAGAGAACCATTACAAGACTACCTCAAAGGCCCTTCACTTGGAGGCAGTATTAATTATCAGAATTCCTGCTATTAACTCTCTGGAACTATATTGCTTTTACCTCTTCCTCAAACTTTCTCCGGAGCTTATATCATAATTAATTTTTTATTCTACTTATACTTCGTAATATGATACCATTCACAAAAGGCGCTAGATGTGGATTTATCTGTTTTTTTAATTGTAAACTGAGACCCATGAATTAATGATGTAAAAGCATTTACTACATGCTCTCTCTTGTCAGCAACTCCCTACGATCAACGCGGGCAGACTCCCTCCTTTTTGAAACAGCATCCTAGAAAGACTGTATAGGACTGTAATGAACAATGGAAAACAAAAATATAGGGAAGATATTATAAAGATAATTGGAAATTAACAGCTGAACTAGAGAAGACATTCCCCAGAGGCACATTCCCCAGAAAGAAAAAAAAACCTACTATGTTTTAGTACAACCATAACACTATAAAAATGGATTTAGCCTTTAAATTCTAGTACTTTTAATGAAACATTTACGTGGCCTGTGGTCTCTAAGCTCTGTTCAGACATTCAGGACATTTTCCAATAAAGTAGGGGGATGCAATGATAGATGTTCCCATTATTATCGAACCCAAGAACCTTTCCAACACTGAACTGAAATTAAAGATAACAGCCTCTCTTAAAACACTCTAGGAATACATTTTAGGATCTGCCCAATAGGTTGCATGCCACCTAGAAAAACAGAGAGATATACACAGGCACACAGTCATACAGGCACAAAGGTATGCACACACTTAAACACACACACACACACAAACACACACACACACACACACACACACACACACACACTACATAAATGAATGTAATTTTAAAAAGAGCCAGGCTCTTAATAAACTGCCAAGCTTGATGTCCAGTCTCAGACTCTTCATGGTTAGATGATTCAAGTCTCTCTGGCCCCTATCCAGGGACAATATGAATACCTACCCTACAGTTCAGTTGGAAGATGGAAAAGACCTGATGCATACAAAGTTATCAGTGGAAACCCTGGCACACTGACTCCTCCTGAAAGATAAGCTGTAATTACTGTCGTCTCTGGAGCCCCTTTTAGGTTAGTTATATAACCTGCTGGAGCACAAACCAGCTGAGCCTGCTTAGAGATAAAGGGAGAAGGAGCAGCTCCTCCTTGGGAGGAAAGGGCATAGAGAAGAGAATTACTCCAGGTTTAAAGCTGATGTTTAGACAGTAGGCCTTGAGGCAAGGCAACTCTATCAAATGTTGTGACATATTTCCCTACCCTCATCGCTAGCAGAGTGTGTGTGTGTGTGTGTGTGTGTGTGTGTGTGTGTGTGTCCATGCTACGTACCTGTGGGAGTAACAGAGAGGTGGATAAAACCCTCATCTTTTCTGGTAAGTGGATGGAAGTTAAACACCTTCCGTGTGGCACATCTCCAGTATTATAAATAACCACAAGATGAGGAAGGAAATATTTATTTTAGGATTACGAATTGATAGTGTTTGAAGAATGAGGGTTGTCGTGTTAGAAGTCAAAAGGGGTGACTCTGAAGAGGAGAAAGGTCAAGGAAATGACGGGATCCAAGAAGACCTTGCAGGAAGCTGGCACTGATATATAACTTATCTTGAGAGATGGTTCCAGAGATCTGTGTCAGTGATAATTCACTGACCTGCACATTGGTATTTGTGCACTTCTATAGGCTTACAGTATTCATAGTAACATGTTTCCATAAAAGAGGTTTAGAGGGTCAAAAATGTATCTACATTCTCATTGGAAACTTCCAGTAAAGAATAGATTTATATCTGTATTATTGACATTTCTGTTGCTGTAATAAGACATTATAAAATCAAGACAATTTATTTACTACAGAGTGTATTCGAGCTTATGGTTCCAGAATGATAAGAATCTATCACAGCCAGGGAGCATGGGAGCAAGTGGAAGGCACGGTAGAAGGAAAAGAAGGGAGAGCTCACATCCTTTACCCCAAGGAAGAAGCAAAAGAAGGAAACTAGATGTAGGCTTTTAATCTTGAAACCTGCTGCTTGTGACATACTTCCTGCAGCAAGGCTGTATCACCCAGATCCCCCAAATAGACCTACCTATTGGTGATCATGTGTTCAAATATGTGAGATTATGGGGGAATATTTCTCACTCAAAACACCAAAACCCCACAATTTTAAAACTAAGCACTGAATCCTAGAGCTTTTCCAGATATCTTCTGCTTCTACAGTGGGTGACCAACGACTGAGTCTCTTGAACCACAAACAGCTCTGTGTTAGAATACTAGATGCGTAGTCAAAAGAAAGTGTTTTACAGCAAGCCTTTATATTTTTTCCTGTCCCTCCCCCAACTTTCCCTTTTATTGAAAATAGATTCTTATTTTATACAATATGTCCTGATTATAGTTTCCCCTCCCTATCCTCCTTCTATCTCCTCCCCACTTTCACTTCCTTCCAGATCTACTACCTTTCTGCCTCTCATTAGAATAGAGCATTCTTCTTCTTCTTCTTCTTCTTCTTCTTCTTCTTCTTCTTCTTCTTCTTCTTCTTCTTCTTCTTCTTCTTCTTCTTCTTCTTCTTCTTC
>NC_034590.1:134326447-134331867 GCF_900095145.1 Mus pahari | reverse complement strand
CTTCTTTTTGTTTTGTTTTAATTTTAGTTTTTGTTTTTCATGACAGGGTTTCTCTGTGTAGCCCTGGCTGTCCTGGAACTCACTCTGTAGACCAGGCTAGCCTCCAACTCAGAAATCCATCTGCCTCTGCCTGCCAAGTGCTGTCTGGCTTTAGAGCAGGCTTCTAAGAGATAACAACCAAACACAACAAAATACAACATGGTAAGATAAAGCAAAACCCATCGTACTGAAGTTGGACCAGGCAACTCAACATAAAGAAAATAGCTCTAAGAGCAGGTACAAGAATCAGAGATTCATTTGTTCTTACACTTAGGAGTCCTATAAAATTACAAAGCCAAAGGCTATATATAAGACATATGTAGAGGACCTGGTACAAACCTGTGTCAATCATATGTGTCTTGCTTAGTTGATACAGAGGTCCTTGTTCTGGAATCCTCCATTCCATCTGGCTCTTATATTCCTCCTGCCTCCTCTTCCATGGGGGTTCCCTGAGCTCTGAGTGGTGGTGTTTGATGGAGACATCCATTTAGATTCTCTCTCCTCATAATGTATGGCTATGGGGCACTGCATCTGTTGCCATCTTCTGCCAAAAGATGCTTCTCTGATGATTATTGAATAACGCACTGATCTTATGTCCTTGGGCTATCTAGTGTTTGGTTCTTGGTCACTCAAGAAAGAAGTGAGCCTTAAGTCAAATCCAACACTAGTTGGCTACTTCCAAAAGTTCTGTGCTAACATTACCCTGAATATTATGCAGGCAGGACAGTTTGTCAGTCAAAGGTTTTGTGGCTGTGTTGGTGTTTACATTTCCCTTTGGGTAGCCCATGGAGCACCTTCCCGCATCAGCAGTACTAACGCTTTCATGATAAAAGTCCTGGATAGATTAGGGATACAAGGAACATACCTGAGCATAATAAAGGTAGTTTACAGCAAGCATATAGCCAACATGGACTTAAATGGAGAGAAATGTAAAGTAGTTCCACTAAAATCAGGAGCAAGACAAGGTTATCCACTCTCTCCATATTTATTCAATATAATATTTGAACTCTTAGCTAGAGCAAGAAGACAGCTAAAAGAGATCAAGGGAGTACAAATTGGAAAGATGTTAAAATACCATTATTTGCAAATCATATGATAGTATATATAAGTTATCCTAATAATTCCACCAGGGAATTCCTAAGGCTGATTCCCTTTCAGCAAAGTATCTGAATAGAAGATTAACTCACAAAAATCAGGAGCCCCTCCCTCCTATATGCAAATGACAGACTGATGAAGAAATCAGAAAAACAACACTTTTCACAAGAGCTTCTGACAACACAAAATATCTTGGGGTAATTCTAATCAAGCAAAAGAAAGACTTGTATGATTAAAAACTTCAAGTCATTGAAAATAGAAATTAACAGACTATAAAAAGATTGAAAGTTCTCTCATGCTCACTAGGATTAGCATAGCAAAAGTAGCCATCCTACTAAAAGCAATCTACAGGTTCAACTCAATCCCCACTCAAGTTCTAACACAGTTCTTCACAGTCCATAAAAAGAGAATTCTCAACTTCATATGGAGAAACAAACAAACAAACAAACAAACAATAAAACAGAATAGGTAAAATAATCCTGAACAACAAAAAGAACTACTGGAAGTCTCACTATTCCTGATTCACATTTCACTGTAGAGCTATAGTAATAAAAACTGCATGGCATTGACATTAAAACTGACACAATGATCAATGGAATTTAATTAAAGACCAAGACATAAACCTGCACACCTATGGACACCTTATTTTTTTATAAAGAAGACAGGAGTAAATGGTGAGAAAATAAAAGACAACATCTTTAACAAATGGTACTGGTCAAACTGGGTACCTGCATGTAGAAAAATGCAAATAGTTCCATATTTATCACCCTGCACAAAACTCAAGTCCAAGTGGATCAAAGACCTCAGCATAAAACAATATACAGTGAACCCGATAGACGTGAAAATAGAAATGGCCTTGAATGCATGGGCACAGAAAATGTTCTGAACAGAAAACCATTAGCACTATGATTGATAATTAGTAAAGGGGACCTCATGAAACTGAAAAGTTTCTATAAGGCAAAGGACACATCATTTAGACAACATGGCAATCTACAGAATAGGAAAAAAATTTTTACCAAGTGTACATCCAATAGAGGTCTAAGACTTTAAATTTTAAGTCACAAAATCAGTTATGATATCAAAGATTTCAATACATTGCTTTTCCTGAAAATAGTTTTCTCTGGTAGTGTATTCAGATGAGAAAAGATTCTACCCTCACACTTACCGTCTGCACCTTTGCCCCTTCCCCCACCCCCAAATAGTGGATAGAAATAAACTTAAACAGTGATTTCTTAGAGAGGTGATATAACATCTCTCCCTCTCTTTGCAATGGGCCACAGGATTTGCAGTCATTATTTTTCTTTGTATAAGTGACCCCAGTTATGGCCACGTCTGGTTTTCGCTAGGCTTTTCCTTGAATCCTAAGCATCAGGAAGGCAAAGATTAGCTCTTGGTTTCTCAGTGTACAACGGGTGACAGGCACATAGGTATACGTCAGGGGATGAGTAGAGGAAAGGAGAGGATGCTTACATTTGAGTGGCAGAGATTAAAAAACAAGAGATTAGAAATGACAGAGGCATGGGTCTCAAGTGAAGATGACAGTCTCACTGTCTCTACTGACTCCCTTGAGGTTTCCCCAGATGACTAGTCTGCATAGCAAACACTCCCAGTGTAACGAATTCTGGGCCTCTGGTGCATGGGTCTGGGAACAATCTAGAGCCGTTCTGGCTGAGGAACTCCCATGTGAATTTCTAGATGTGGTCCAAGCAGATAGGAGCCATCATAAATAACAAGTTTGAATTACAGCCTTAGGTAGGACTCCCGTCTTTGACTAATTTTCATAAATCATAATTTGTGTTTGAGTAATGGGTAGTATAACTGCCCACAGGGTTTCAGATAAATCATCCTTTGCTTCAGTGTCTAGTTTGCTTTCAGCCAATCATGGGAATTTTACAAATCAACATTTTTCTGACTCTTTTTCTATGTTATGAACCAATAAAAATTTACAGCAATCTGTGCTTCTCTGCCTCATTGTAATTCTCTTTGAGTAATACATAATGAGCTTCACATCTCACTTGTGTTCTTCACTTTTAGTACAATAAACAAGCCTGTGACAGAATGTCTCTGCGTCTGTGGTTGCTGATGTCATTGCACCCCACTACTCTGATTCCTCATGCTTGTCTCAATCACCCTCATTTCTTCTGGGACTGGTATACTGTACCACCTTACACGTTCTATATTTCTTAAATTCATAGTTAGAAGTGCCTGTTAGGTCTTTTAAAAAAGTTTTAGATTAATGTGTGTGTGTGTGTGTGTGTGTGTGTGTGTGTGTGTGTGTGTACATCAGCTTATATACAAATTCACATTGCCTGCACATGTTTGCAGAGGACAGAAGATGCCACAGAAGCGTCCTGTGTCTGCTGCCTTTCCCTTACACTCAGGGGTCTCTCCCTGAACCTTGGACTAAGAGTTTCTTTGTGAGGCTAGAAGCCAGTGGACTCCAGTGATCTTCCTATCGTTCTGATTCTACCTTCCTTGTAGCTATTGCGAGAATACCTTACTCATTACTGGGGTGCTAGGATCTAAACTCCAGCCCTCATACTTGCAGAGCAATAGGTCTTAACACAGAACTGTCTCTCCAGCCCCCCTGTTGGCTTCTTATTCATACTGCATAGACATTGATGCAGGTGTCACCCATGTAAGAACCAAGGAAAGCATGACTTCCATACCATTTAGCTGCATGATGGCGAACCTTATTTAAAAACTCAGTGATAATCAATGATAAAAAGCATGGTGAGATCCATTAAAATCCCTTTTTAAAGAAGTGATTGTGAATACAAATGTATAGATGTCAATAGAGCTGGGAACTGTTGCAAGTTTAGAATAAGCAAGCAGTTCCATGGAGAAGGGAAAAGATTCATTAGGTTCTGAAGTTTCTGTACTCTAATGAGAAATTTCAGTGGAAATCTGTGCCTGAGTTTGGAGGACGTAAGCTTGTAAGCTTCGTGTGCTCTGATTAAACGAGAATTTTGTAACTCTGAACTTGTGATGGACCCACAGACACAAAAGTGCAGAGAAAAGGACCACGCTTCCCCCTAGGAAATGTCTGGAACTTGGGGCTTCCCCTAGGAACTGTCTGGAACTTGGGGCTCTGCTGCTGTGCCTTTCTCACCAACCTCCTCTAATCCTATTCAGCTCTGGCAAGTGTGTGGCATGATTCCAGCTCCATAGAGACACGTCCAGAGCCCCAGTTCCTGGGGGACAGTCAGTACTGAGGAGCTCCGAAAACAGAGAAATCTCTATGGGCAGATGAGGGTGGTCAAAGACCTGGTGAAAGAGGAAACTCTTGACCCACATTTGAGAGGGTTGCAATTGAACAGCAAGATACAGATTTCAAATGTGCTCTTGTTTCCAGTTTTTGTTTTGTTTTTTAAATACCCAAGTAGAAAATTCATGGGTAAAAGGAGAGCTAAGGTTAGATCCTCATTGTGATCCAAAGAAATTCTAACTTTATTTGTGAACTTTCAAATTGCCCAAGATGGAGTGAGTCATCACTCTGCTGTACACAGCAACAAGTCTTATGTGCATCCATGTTTTCTTATTGGACACATGGGGCCAGTGAGATGTTAATGCTCAAGAGAGTTCTGTGAGCTGAATATTCCTGAGTTAAACAAGGTTGAACAGTTTCTTTTACACCTTCACAGCACCACTGTGGGCATGTATGGAAAGCCAGAGGTGTATGTAGAGGTTGTGCAAATTTATTTTGCCTCAGAAGCTTTCTCTTGGATGCATCTAGAGTCTAATGGTTCTTATGATATACTGTGGCTAAGATGGATACATGTGGTCTGGTGTGAACTCCATGGAAAGCATGGTGGTATGACCACACTTCATAGATGAGAACAACTCTGTGTGTCTGACAAGTCTGTATGGCCATACCCAAATCTTCATTCCTATGGAATCCATGGAATTTATTTTGTGTGTGTGTGTGTGTGTGTGTGTGTGTGTGTGTGTGTGTTTACATATCCAGGTAACCTAGCTAGGCCTTGAATTTTAACCCCCTGCTTCAGCTTCAATAGTATATGAGATTACATACCTATGCCCCCAGATATAGCTCCTAGGAAGTTTGCTAAACTACTCAAACTCAGGGTATATGCTTGTCTTAGTCTGGGTTTCTATTCCTGTACAACATCATGACCAAGAAGCAAGTTGGGGAGGAAAGGGTTTATTTGGCTTACATTTCCAAACTGCTATTGATCACCAAAGGATGCAGGACTGGAACTCAAGCAGGTCAGAAAGCAGGAGCTGATGCAGAAGCCATGAAGGGATGTTCTTTACTGGCTTGCTTC
>NC_034590.1:134316854-134326341 GCF_900095145.1 Mus pahari | reverse complement strand
CCACCCACAAGGGACCCTCCCCCTAGGTCACTAATTGAGAAAATGCCCTGCAACTGGATCTCATGGAGGCATTTCCCCAACTGAAGCTCCTTTCTGTGTGATAACTCCAGCTGTGTCAAGTTGACACAAAATTAGCCAGTACAATGCTTCTATTTTGATAATGGTAAGCTTTACTCTGTTATGCTATACTTTGCCCTAAGTAGCCTGTCTCCACTTTGCACTAGAGAAGTTTTTAAGAGCCAGTCATATGGTCTCCCTAACTACTATACACACAGAACCATTAATTTTGAGCCCCAAATAGGAATTCAATATGCCAATGTTGATTGATCAAGAACTTTTTTTTTTAACAGAATGCTGAAGTACTTAAAGATTAGTGTGAGTTTAGATCTATATCCACAAGAGGCAAGGTATTCTGGATCTGCACTATATTTTCACAATGAATCATTGCTAAAGATTCTCCCTTGTTACCTGGTCAGAGAAATTCCTTCTTTCCTCCATTAGTTCCTCCCTCCCTCTCCTCCTACCTCATTCAACTAGTATGCATTCTCCATTTAAATTTGGCCCTGGGGTATTAAGTACTTGTGTTGGCTCTATTTCAGTAGGGCAAGCTGCACAATGGGTTGCCCCAGGTCATTCCATTTCATAGAAGTAGTCTTGACCATTAGTGTAGCAACTATTACATACTGTTGTCATCTTTTGTGTTGGATTCAGAGCCAAAGGGAAGAAAACTATCACTGTTGAGCACTGGCTTTTGTCAGAGACAACAACTCTTTCCTGTGGATTTCCTGATGTCATATTTATAAGAATAACGTGAGGTAGACACTGTCCTTTTGTTTGATAGATAGGGAAATGATGTTTCAAAAGCTTAAGCTTCCAGGCTTTACAGTGATCTGGGTGAAACCATGAATGTGCACATAGATCACTGTGTTGAAATCTCCCACTACTCTTAATTTGTTCCATTAGCCCCTGTGTATCTCAGGGTTTTTTTTTCTTCATTTATAAACAAAATGATAACCCTACACATCTGTAGGACTTCTATAAATGCTAAATAGCTCTATGGTTTTAGAAGAAACTACATGAATAACATTTCTTAGACTGACATTGGATGTAAAGTGAACAGTAATTATTGCAACTACTGTTGTTACTATTCTAGATCATCCAGTTAGCATAGGAAACAGTTTGCATGTGAAACTTGCTCTATAGGCTTTGCATTGTATACCAAGATCACTATCCATCTAGACAATGACACAACCAGGGCACAGATTAACATGGCGCTGTGAGCAGAAGCTTGATCGAGAGCATCAACAGACAGAGCTGGACCTGAGTCTCAGTGGAACAGGGTATTCCTACACAACCTGGGAAAATTAGCAGACCTTTCTGAATCTCATCTTCTTTGGTGATAAGGGGGATGTTAAATCTGTGTCATAAGGTGGTTACGGAAACTGGAGCTAATGTATGGAAAATATTCCCATAGGAACAGTAACCTTCATAGTCTTAAGTGACACTGATCAGAGTAATGCCAAGAGTAGACTCAAAAGAGCCAATGTTCTGGATCCAAATCCTGAGCATTTTCCTGTATCTTAGTTGGTCCAGAATCTCTGTTAGAGCACTATGAAAACAAAGGCAAATTAAGACTAATTCAACAATGAATAGCCTGCTATGGACTAGTCCAAAGAGCTCGTGCTGGTGAAGGCACTTCTGGGGGCAGGGCAGCTGCTTTCTGAGCACTGGACCTGTCTGTCTGTCTGACTGTCTGTCTGTCCGTCTGTCTCACTCACTCCTCTCCTCTTTGCAATAACTTTTCTCATCTGCATTTTACATTACTTCCACAGACAGCATCTACAAGGCCTCGTTGCCTTAAGTACATCCGTAGTGAACTGAAAGGCTGAAGCTGGGGGGAGACCAGAGGGAAGGAGACCTGCCTGCCTGTTTCTAGGCAGCAAGGCTTATCTGTGTGTCACATCCCTGACTGGATGTAATGCTCCATCTGGAAAGGTTTCCACTTGGGAGTCCTGTCTGCCCTCACTCTCATCCCACGTGCCAGCAGGTCTCAGCCAGAACATCTGGAGAATGCCTTTCATTACAGATCTCGTCTATAAAAGATACAATTTTACAATATGACACTCTGGATTTTATGACAGTAAAAGCAACCCTGAAAAGTAAATTTCTTTTTTCCTATCTCATTTTGAATTTTACAACAGAAAAAGCAAACCTGAAAATTAAATTTCTTTTTTCCTATCTCATTTAGCAGATAATCTAGACGTAAGCTCATAGAAATCTATTCCAATTTAAAAAATGAAAATGCTACTCTGTGTCCTGTGAATATGAGGATGTATTCAGTGATGATTTGCTGTCTCAAATTCTCCCAGGGCTCTATATAATTCAAGACAATTATCACTTTTGTAAAAATTGAAAAATACTTATTCAAGGTAACTCCAAATCATTGTGTACCTGTGTGGTCACAAATCCTAGGCTTGTATAATTTAAAAAGTGGGGTTCTTTACTTTGCACTGCATTATTTCTTCATACCTGTGTCCCTAAGACACATTCTATGACCCATCTTCTGGTAGTATGCTGAAATAATAGAAGGCCATCTCTACAAATGGTTCTGGTTCCCTTCTGTCTTCAGTTTACTCCTTCAGTGACCCTTATCATTGTACTACTCAGGCCATGAGGACCAGCCTCCACCCACCATCCTATTAGCATTTATTTACAATAGTGATGTTTAAAAAGACACCAGAATTCCTATGCGTGTCAGAAATGTAGTCCTGGGAAGAAGGGAGTGAGAAATCCTGAGTGTGAGAAAATGAACGGTAACTCAAGAAAGAAAGCAAGACCTTTAAGGTGTCATGTCTGAGCAAGTAAACTAAATTTGTTTTGAGTTTTTAAGAGGGGATGGTGAGAAGAATGGAGTGGGGACAAGAAGAGAAGGACTGAGCAGAGGAAATAGCATAGGAACGGGACTGTCAAAGAATATGAAAAAGAATAAATGGGATTGCCAAATGTTCATAAAAGGAATGAATGTCAGAGCTGTCCAGAATTTGATATTGATCTGCTCATTCTAAAATGTTAAACATTTCTATTATCTCATGGCTGCTCTATGGGACAAGTGTGTGTGTGTGTGTGTGTGTGTGTGTGTGTAGCAATCGTGGATATACTTGCTTTTGCTGTGTATCAGTATCAGTGTGATAACATAAAGAGCTTATACAGATGTCAGAGCTCAAGGTAGAAATGACTGAAATTGTCAGTGCCAGGCCAGCAACAGGGCTCAGTAGGTAAAGGTGCCTTAAAGTGGAAATGTCTGTTTTCTTTGGAGACTCAGTTGTGTCATGTGATATTTTTTCTGGAAGCAATCTTATGAGAGGATGTTTTGCTGTGGCAGACACCTGAGAGGACATGTGATGATTGGAAAGAGTATACATAGAACCCAGCAGACAAGAAGTGACGCTTTTGAATTGATTCACTTGGCAACTTTGCTGGTCTTCACTGATCTTCACTTGTCATGACTTCCTAGAGAGAAATGCACCGAAGAACTTCTCATGATATTCTGGCTATTGTTTGTTGGTTCTTTGGACTCCAGCAGATTTGGTAGAGCCTTGTGGTTTCTTCTGGATCTAGCCACCGCTACTGATTTGTGTTTGGTGTTTGCCAATTGGACTGGACTGCCACTACTGTTTCATGTTTGATGTTTTGGACTAGACTGTGGATATCCTGACCACGAAGACTAGAATTATTTCAAAGAACTACTTCTAAACAGGTCCATTTCCCCTTGTCCTATTAAACATCTTTCTTCCCCACCTTTGGTAGGTGGGCTAAAAGGGAGGTTGAAGCATTTAAGAGCCCTTATTAAAGTAGACTTTGAAAAGTAAGCCTATGGTGCATGGTTCATGTGTCTGGTGACCTGAGTTCAATCCCCCAATCCATGCAATGGTGGAAGGAGGGAACTAAGTTCACAATGTTTACATCTAACCTGCATAAGAAGACCATGGTATGCATATCTCTAAACAAAACTGACCCTCTCAACAGTAAAATAAAGTGTTTTGAAATAGGTCAGAGCAATAGCATATACAAAACTTGAGTCAAGGACCTTAGTAACTTTCTAAATAAAACTAAAGAACTTTTTTTTTTTAAAAGCCGACAAATCAGGCTTCATTAAAAGTGAAGAGCTTTTGTGCAAAGAATGGCACTAAGGCAATGGAAAAGAGCCTGGAAAGATTATGAGGGGTGAGTCTGGTCACAGGAATGCAGGTAACAAGGAGCCAGTGAACCAATTTCTTCAGAAAACAGTAGGAGAGATATACTTGACCACACCTAGCAGAGCATTTCTAAAAAGCTAGTGAAGGGAATGTTAAACATTCTAAAGGGAAAGAACTGATCTATGCCTGTGGTAATAGATAGGAAATGACCTTGAGCTAAGCATTACACATTGTATACATAAATTGAGGCACCACAGTGTACTCCATAAATCTGTTTAACATGTTTAACATATCGATTACAGATGAATATATGCTTTAAAAAGACAGTGGAACTCGGGAGGCAGAGGCAGGCAGATTTCTGAGTTCGAGGCCAGCCTGGTCTACAAAGTGAGTTCCAGGTCAGCCAGGGCTACACAGAGAAACCCTGTCTTGAAAAACCAAAAAAAAAAAAAAAAAAAAAAGGACAGTGGAACCATACTTATAGGCTGAAGATGTCTGCTCTCTCTAGTCAAGCATTTATAAAGAAGTTGTATACACAATAACCAAGGAATTCTGACAACTTGCTAATTGAAAGACAGCTGATTTGGAAAATGAGAAAATAACTTGAGCAGGCATTTCTTCAAAGAAGGTATATAAATGACCTCTAAGTGAAAGGGAAAATTATATAGATTCAAGGTTTGGAAATGTAAAATTAAAAAAATGGTAGTTTCAAAACTTAAAAGATTCAGGGCTGAACACTGTGAAAAACAAGTCCAGGCAAGTCCAGGCATGATGGGGCCTGCCCTGCTGCTAGGACTAACAGACCATAAAGATAAAAGAAAGGAATGCAGGAACTGGCCTGAGCTATCTAGGCTGACTCTTTAGCCATCTGGCAGGAAGGCACCTCCCTTAGCTTACTAAGAGTCATACATTAACCAGACTTCCTGCTGTCCCCAAGAAACCTCAGACCCTTGAAATTCCTAAACATTTTAGCCTGCACGCACTATTCTGCTGACTTGTAATTGCCTTGCTATGTTTGAATAAGCCAATCACATGTAACCACGCCAATTCTCCCCACCCCCCCGACCCTTACCCTATAAAAACCCCTAGCTTTTGAGTCTCAAGGTCGACGCCTCTGCCTCCTGCGTGAGGTACACACTGGCCCGGAGCTCTGCCATTAAACTGCCTCGTGCTTTTGCATCAAGACAGTCTGTCTATCATGTTTCTGTGGGACACCCTGACTCCCGTGACCTGAGGACCTGAGGGGGTTCCTGAGAAGGGGTCCCCGAGAGGGGGTCCTACATAAGCACACAAGACCGTTCAAATGACACTAGGTGCTATGTCCACTCCAGTGCAGTCTGCTTGGTAGGCCTAAAACCTGAAAGCAGTCATGAGGCAAAGAGTTTCACGGAAACAGCCTACTGGAACCTTGGCATTCCCATAGCCCATATACTCAAACCCTGTCCCTGGGTTAGTCTGGTGTTTGGATCCATGTGCTATCTTTCAGTATTGTTTTATTATAAATGCCTTTAAGGATTGACATAGCTAAGCCTTCACCAGTGTTCCAATGGTTCCTAGAAAATCCTTGAAACCGACAGTGAGCTTGGAATTCAGTAAGAATGTTACCTATTCAGTAACATTCAAATTCACTTCTAGTAGAGACAGTGAGACTAATTAGGCATTACTATTTACTTGAACAGAGCTAGAAAAGCTCAGGGCTAGTCTGCATGGTGATTACTTAGGACAACAGCTAACAGCTGAGTCACACCCAAACTCAGGAATACACAGTGGCCTAGGAAATAGGTGGGTTTGGTGCAGTTTTCTTCACCAGGCCCAGAGAAATAACATAATCAGGTATTTACTAAGAACCCCTGGTGGGTTTAATAATAGATGAGCATTGCATCAGAGCATTCACCTGGCTCCATTCTCAGGGGTAAACAGGACCTGGCTCCCGCCATCTTTTTATGTTTGCTTTTTGCTTTTTGTCAATGTAACTTAGCAGATGTGTTCCCCTGGCTTTTCTTGTTTTTCTTCTGTACTAAATGTCTGGTGTTCGTTTGGAAAAAATACATTCAGATCCAGCACTCTCTCTCGTGACTGTGTCTGTCTGTCAATCCTCGCCAAATCCATGTCCACCTGCTGGAACCCCTGATTCTCATGGATTGAGATAGGCCAACTGGGCCTGATCTGTGGCAACTAGGGATGCAGGATTAGAGGCCACAAAGAATTTCCTTTTCATACGCACTAGGATGGTTACAAAGCAAATGAAAATCAGTAATGATTAATGTCCAAGGTGTGGAGATGTCGGAACCCCCAGTCATGGTTGATGGGAACAGCAAATAGTGCAGTGGCTTCTCAGAGGAGGCTGGAAGCTTCTGAATGGTAAGCAGTTATCCCAGGGCCTGGCCTCTGCCTTCTGGGGTAGACAACCCTGAAGAATCAACATCCAAAAAGATACAGCTTGGCCCAATATTCAGAGTGAAAACTAGAAATAACCCTCCTGCTTCTCAGCTGTTGTCATATACATCACAATGGAATATTCTTCAACTACTAAATGCAACGAAGCTGCGATGACATACTATATCACAGGTAAAACTTTGACACACTTTGTTAAAATCATGTGCCAAAGAACACACGAAGGCCCACTGAGTATGATAAAGAAATATAAAATGTTCTGAACAGGCATGTTTATAAAGGCAGGATACAGTGTTTGCAAGGGGCTGAGAGGAGAGAAAGTGGTTAGTGAATGTTTGGTGGTGGGGGAATCATTTGGGGAGAGATAAAATATTCTGAAGTTACAAGATGGCGATGGGCACAGCTCTAGGAGCATAAAATCCACTATCACATCTGTGCCCTTTACTGACTTAAATCCTAATTTGCCTTCAGAATCTTAGATAGGTAGATAGATAGATAGATAGATATTGTACCAGTATTAAAAAAAAAATGCAGCTCACTTGAGATTCCTCATTTGTTAATGATCAGAACTGATCTCCCTCTAACTGTCAACATTTATTTTTTAGAAGGCACCTTTATAAAAGGATTGAACATTTAAGCAATATTTGTGACTACACACTTGGTAGCCTTTTCTTATGTTGGGTAATATATGAGTCTATCAATCTGAACTATTTTCCTCACTTCTCACATAAAATGTGTTGACTTATTCCCATACCAACCAGTTCTCCATTTCTCCACACACCAAGTGGGTGTCCTATAATTCACTTCTGACACTAACTGCCTGGAGTTAGTGGGGACCACATAGTTTAAGCATTCTGTCCTTCAAGACTGCATCCATTTCAGATGCCAGTCACAAGTCTAGGTCAGCTATATTTCTGAATGACCAACTGGATAAGGAGTTATGGGTTCCTTCAACCCTTTCCTCAAGTTCAAAAATATGTACAATATCCCATGGGATTCAGAAAATCATCTTACCTCTATTCCTGGCTCCTTATAAGTGGACAGAGGTCAGAAGCAGTCAAATGGAAGCAATTTAGTGGGCCAGATATAAGGGCAGGAGATTCCATACTCTTTCTGGAAAATCAATAACACTCGTGTCCCCAAAAAGAGGAGGGATAGGAGAATGGAAAATTAAATTATGAGTCCTACTTCAGGTTCTTGGCATTTTGGGTAAATTATCTAAGTAAAGGTCTCTTAGCAGCTATGTGTTTACACACATATTCACATTCTCTGACTTCACAGGGCTTGTATGAAAACTCCACTATGCAGACATAAATGAGTGAGTCACAGGCCATTGGTGGTTAACTACACTCCAGACACCCCTCACATCCCCCTACGGAAGTCTGGTTTGTACATGAAAATTTTAAACTTCTAATGAAGCCTTGGTCTTCCTAGTGACTGGATCCCAACCTGAAGTCACCTGGAAGCAGGGCTACCAATCAAGTTCATGTGAGAACAAAAGATACCCTAGTCTGCCAGGAAATTCTTTGTTTTAGAAACTCAGTCAGGAAAATCTTGGACAAGGACCAAGTTTTTTTTTTTTTTATCACCATAATCAATGGCAGTGATGATTGACAGCTCTATACATGTGAACTGAAAGTTGTTTTGATGCTTTGCAGGTCTTGTGACCAAAGCAAATAAAAACTGGCTAGTTACGTGTCAAAAAATTGCACTATCATCACTCTGCTTCAACACTCAACTTTGCTCTTATCCAGTCAGTTAATATCACTCAGAAATTCCCATAAGGGTTCTCTTCTCAAAACTTACATTCTTCCAGCAACCATAATTACTTAGCTCATCTACAAGAGAGATGCTCTAAGGACCCGAGAGACTCCAGCCATGGAAGATTTCTTCACAGTCTCTGAAAAACTGTGTTCAGGAGAAATGCACTAGATTTCCTGTTATAAGTCAAGACATTCCACTTGGTGTTAATGTGCCATCTATATAATTGAAACATTTCATAAAGCATAAATGGGACAAAATGGAGGCACATTAGCTTTGGTGGGAGACAGTTTAGGTTTTTGTAAAGAGGTTCCTAAGTCTTACGGCTATGGGCTCACTGGTGTCTTGGCAGCCTCTAAACAAAGCATCCATGTTGGATGCCACCCATAATGCAAGGAGGTGAACACATGTGAGGTGTAGTATTTGCTGCCTTCTTTACCAATACCAGACAGAAACAAGAAAAATTAATGTTTTCCACCAAGGAAATAAAGGAAATTAAAAGCTTGGGTATGATCTTTGTGAACTGCAGAAGCAACACAGCTTCTGGGGCAGACCCAGTTTTCTGGGCACCTTCCCCTGCCAGAGGAAAAGTGGCCGCCTGGGAGGGCTCTGTCCGCCAGAGCAGGTGAGAGAGCCATATTGTGTCCAGGGTCTCTCAGAGACTAGTCTTTGCATGTGAGTGTGCAAACTGCAGAGGCAACACATCTTCTGGGACATGCCCCATTTCTGGACTACATCTTCATCCAGGAGGCGGGTCTGAATGCCAGAACTCTGTGCACTTTCCCTGCAAGAGGAGAGCTTGCTTGTGGAGCTTACTCTGACCAAGGAGACTCAGGAGAGAGCTGGACTCCCAGACTGCTGACAGAGGATAACAGAATCACAGGAGAAACAAGATCCAACTAGAGACAACTATAACAACTAACTCCAGAGATTACCAAATGGCGAAAGGCAGACATAAGAATCTTACTAATAGAAACCAAGACCACTCACCATCATCAGGAACCAGCACTCCAACTTAAGCCAGTCCTGGATGCCCCAACATATCCGAAAAGCAAGAATGGGATTTAAAGAAATATCTCACGATGGTAGTAGAAGATTTTAAGAAGGGCATTAATAACTCACTTAAAGAAATACAG